>NC_057813.1:604780290-604793312 GCF_018294505.1 Triticum aestivum
GGCGGCGACTCCGGCGGCAGGGCGACGGGGTCGGGGCGATGGCTCCGGCGGGGAGGCGGTGGACGGCGGCGTCGGCGGGGGCGGCTCCGCGCGGCAGTGACGGTGAGAAGCGGTGGCGACGCTAGGGTTTGGGGCAGCGGGGTGGGCTGGGGGCGGGGGTCGGGCCGCGACTTATAAGGGCCGGCCGGGCGCAGTGTCCGGGTCGGACACGGCCCATTAGGTCGGTTCACTTTTTTTTAAAATAATCATGACGCAGAAAAACAAATAAAAGAAATACTAAACTGAGTCCAAAAATCCTGAAATAAATTTTGACGGTCCTCTGATAATATGGCGGACAAAGTGAACATTTATTTGGGCCACTAATGAAATTTTGAAAAACGCATTATTTTCCTAATTGAAATAAAATAGCAATAAAAGTCCAAATAAAATTCTTATTTGATTTTAATATTTTTCCTCCAATATTTCTTTTATTTGGAGAATTCATTTATCCCCTCTCTTTTATTTTCATATTAGAAATATTCGAAGAGAAAATAATTAAAACCAAATGATCCTCTTTTCAAAATTTGAGAAAAACTCAAATATGAAAACAACGAAATCCCCAACTCTCTCTGTGGGTCCTTGAGTTGCTTAGAATTTCTAGGATCAACCGAAAATGCAATGAAATATGATATGCAATGATGACCTATGTATAACATTCCAAATTGAAACTTTGGGATGTTACATCGGCAAGGTCTCACCACTTCACCACCACTCCAGTGCAACGATAAGCATGCCAGCTAAGAAGGCGCGTGTGTGGCAGCATGCAGACCTTCGTGGAAGCCTACCACTTCGCCAACACAACAGCTGGTTGGCTAGCATGGCGCTGCATGCCTCGTCGGCCCGGACGCGTGGCGAGGCGAGGAGGAGCGGCGAAGGATGAGATGGCCTCTGTTGCTGTCCCCAATAAAGCGAGAGGACACGTAGGCAACAAATTAAATGTGCTTGTCCTACATTGATCGAGCGATAAGCTCGCACCACCGTAGCTTGCCACCTCCTGTGTGCCACTGTGGCAACCAGTTTGTGTATAAAAGGAGGCTTCAGACTTTTGGACAGGGCACACACCGTAGCTAGTTCAAAAGCTCAAGAACACTCATATAACCAGATAGAGAAGGACTAGGGTATTATGCATCTTTGCGGCCCGAACCTGGATAAAAATCCTCTGTGTGCTAGTGACTCGACCTGCTCTTCGTGCAACTAATCCCCCGCCGAACGTAGAAGGGATCCTTGTGACCCCATAGGTGATCGGTTTCCCCAACATCTTTGGCGCGGCAGGTAGGGGTGGGTTAGGTGTGACAATCTGATCTGTAGTTAGTATAGTGGCTCCTTGGTCACCATGGCTCCGAAGAAGAAGGCGTGCGACAACGCCCATGACCGCAATGACAATTTGCACAACAGCAAAAAGCTAAGTTAACTCAACTTCGAGTAATTCTTCCCTTTTTATGAGGTTACCCCCCTCGATGGTTTCGGTCCTTGTACGGAGAACCTGCACGTGGAAGGAACCCTGCCGCGATTGGTGACTCCCTTGTTCTGTTTCGAGTCTGCTCAACATTTCAGGTGCTGCGCTATGCTAAGAATGGTGGGGTGCCTTGCTGTAATCAACAACACCCCTGTTCTGCCTCGAGTCTGCTCGACAGTCCACGTGCGGTGAAAAGAGCGACAGGGTAGCGTGCTGGTGTCAACACCCTCCGCAGGTTGCTAAGGATCCGTCCTTATAGCACCTACGGCAAGGGGTGCACGTGCCGACAGGCCTATCCATCTAAGCGTAGGGTGCCAAAAATACAAGGATGATTTAGAACGGGAAGATAACATGTGATCAGCAAAGTATAGCAAAAGTTATATTACATCAAAAGTTGCCGTGATTCTATCTTAAGATAATTTGTCTTGGGTACGAACTCGCAGCACCTACAAGGGACGAAGCAGTTAAGCCCGGCGCTGGCCCTCCAGCCTTGCGACCTCGCTGATGCAGCTGATGATGGGCTCGATGCGCTCCTCGAGAGCCTGACGATCGGCGCCCTCCGACAAGCTATCAAGCGCCTGGGCAAAGTCGACGCTGGGGTTCCAGTGCGCCACCTTGGTGAGCACCTTGATCAAGGCATCCCGGCAAAGTTGCCAGGACTCCTCGGCCAGGTAGGCTGCCCTGATGGACTGGCGCAGCTTCAGGGCGGCAAGGACACGCTCGAAGAAGTCAGACAGCCTGGCGCTCTCGGCTACTCTCGCCTCGTGGGAGAACCTGAAGTTTGGCATGCCCATGGCAGTCAGCTGCATGGTAATCTGCTCCGCAACATCCACAAGGTGGATGGTACCAAACTTTGTGGTCTCCACAAGATCGTTGTGGGAAGAGGCAGCAGTCTTTAGCAGCAACTGTTCATCCGCAAGATCCTTGGCCAGGATCTGCTCGCGGGCTCTGGACTCCGAGAGCATCTTCTCCTTGCTGTCTAGTTTCACCTTCAGATCATTGATGGACTCCTTGGTCTGGGGGAGCAGCTTGGTTTTGTCAGATATGGTGGTCTACATCCCCTCCAGGTCATAGAGAGTCTTCTCTCTGTCGTCTTTAAGCGTGGAGATCTCCTTGGTGAGCTTGGAAAGGTTCTCCTCCAACTTCTCCACCTTACCGGCCAGCTCAGCCCTGGTGGCCTCTGCCGCTTCAGCGCAGTCGATGGCCTCCTTCAGCTTGCCGGCGTGGTCAAGGGCCAGAACATCGAGCGCCTCCTGGTGTTTCTGCGACAGGTCTTGAGTCCACTGCACGACAAGCCGCTCGATCTCCTCGTCCTTGGCATGCAGCATGGCGGCAAGCGCCGCTTCACGAGCGACCAAGTCTTCCTCCTATACATCAAGTGAGATGCGGCGTTGCGTCTGGTCGGACCCGTCCTTGGTAGCCTTGGCCTTTGCCACCTCCTGCGTCTTGACAAAATCAGCCTGCTTCAAGAGGAGGTCCCGCTGGCGCTCGATCAGCTGGATTTGGGAGGCCCTCGAATCCTCCCAAGCCTTGTCAAACCAGGCTTTCGTCTGGGCGACGTGCTCCTGGAAGTCCGCCTCGGCTTTGTCCACGGACACCCTTCTGGAGTCCATGTTATCCTTGCAAGCCTGGTGGAGAGCCGGGAGCTTATGGAAGTTGGCGCCTATAGGTTGAAGGAGTTGGTCCTCCTGGGAGACGTTATTGCTGATGCTTGGTTCGTCAACAACCCAGAGCTCGACGGCGGTGAGGATCTCCTAATGAAAGACCTCCCCCTCGATTGGCGTTCTGGTGCCTGCCTCTTCTAGGATGCTGACAAACAGGTCATCACCAACCTTCAAGTACCTGCTTGGGGCAGGGGCTGAGGAGGAGGAGGGTTGGTCATTGACCACCTCCTCCCTGGCAGGATCCTTGGCAACCTCTCGAGTGGTTGCCTTGCCGGCCTCCCCGGCAGGCCGTGTGGAGGCCTCCTCGGCATTAGCCTTGTCGGCCTCTCCGGCAGGCTCCTTAGCCACCTTCTCCCCGGCAGGATCCTTGCCGGCCTCCTCTACGGGCCCCTTGGCAGTCTCCTCAGCAGCAATGGTGCTGTCCTCGGCCTCGGCCTCCCAGGCGGTCTCCATGATCACAATGTTGATGTCCGCCCGGTTTGCCAAGGGAGGATCTGAAGCCAAGGAAGGGAGAAAGGCGAAATCGAAATCAGAAAAGTTCAAAACAGAGAGAAGGGAAGAAGTCAAAACGGCAGATAGCAAGGAGCAAAAGGCATGTACTTACCCGCGGTAGGTGGGTAGGATGCGTCCCCCTCCCTGGCAACATTCATTGCCAGGACGGGGTCCCTAGCGCTGTGCACGCCTCCACCTCCTCCGAGCGCAAGGGCTCGTCAGTAGGTGCCCTTGCCGGGGACGCCCATCTGGTCGGCGTAGTTGATCTGGGCGGCATGTCGGGGGTGGCCCTTAGGGGCTCCCCCTGCTGCTGTTCCCTTCCTGTAGTCCCGACAAGATCGCCAATAAGAAGACATGCTCCAATGCCCACCAACAAGGGATAAGTGGCAAACTTACGTTGGGGGCTGGACTAGGGGCTGCGTCAGGGGCCGGACTCCGGACTGGTGAAGATTGTCCCCGGAGCACCAGGGGTGCTTACCGGGGGCTCAGCACTCGTCGAGGCCCTGTCCCTTTTCACCCTCTGGGCTAGCGTCTCCGCGTCACTGCAAACAATGAAGTCAGATCAAGATAAAGTGACTCATGAAAGGAGTTAGAGAATAGATGGGGGAAAAGAGTGCATACTCGTCCTCCTCTTCTTCTACCCACCTCTTCTTCCTAGGGCTGAACGACCCAAGGTCGTATTTGGCCACTGGGACGGATCCCGCCGAGGAAGGAGATGGAGTTCTTACACGCCCGGCCGCAGGAGAAGCAGCGGCGCGCCTGCTCGAAGAGGAAGAAGCGCCGCCATGTCTGGTCGAGGAGGAGGCAGCAGCTGCGGCCCTCTTCGCCGCTGCGTCCGCCTCGAATGTCTCCATGGTTGCGCGCCTCGTCTGGCGCATGGGCTCCACCTGAGCCCCTTGCCACTGTGTTGCCTTGCCAGGGCGGACTGGCTCGTTGGAGCCGACCCGTTGCAAGACGCGCCTCTTCTTCGGGGCCGAGGGCTCGTCCGTCCCGTACGCCTCCCCGGCCGGCTCGTCGGCCGCCCCCTCGGCAGGGGGAGCCCTGGCACCAGCGCCATTGGTCTCTCCAGTGGGCCCCACCCACTTGAGGAACCTTTGCTCCTCTTTAGCCTCTCTGGCCTCGTCCTCCACGGAGCCACAGCTACTGGCCTCCGCGGCAAGGTCTGCCTCCGTCGCCCTAGTGGCAATGTATGCCACCTCTCTGGAGGTGGTGGGGTGGATGAGCTCTGGCTCATCGCGAACGGAGCCCTCCGACAAGTTGTCGAAGTATTGCTGCACCACCGTTGCCTTTGGCTCAACCCCGGTTGGATCCAGGCCGTGGGCGTTGAAGGCGGGCATTGTGGCAATAATCTCGGACCGGCAGGAGTTATTGCTCATTGGATGCACCCCCGCCGGCAACCTGAATGGGTGGCCGGCCTTGCGGGCCTTTGCAGCTTTGCTGGTCCACTCGGCATCGCCGTCCTCATCCATCTTGAGTTGAAAGAGCCTCTGGCAGACGGATGCGTGCTGCATAACGGTGAAGTTGTGCGTTAAACCAGGGCGGAGCCTCATGATGTCCACCGCGTTCCTGAAATCCCAGGCCGCCCCCCCTTCTGGTGCAAGGGAGCGATACGACGACAGATGAAATCAGCCCCAACCATCTCCAGTTTGAGGCCGACAGAAATGAGGCGGAGGATCCTGGTGGTGGCGACCGTGAGCTTCGCATCATTGAGGTCGAAGTCGCTCCAGTCGTCGCCGTGGATCATGCGGCGAGCTCCGACGGACCTCGCAAAAATGATGTGGCTCCTTCTCCACAATCCAGCACCACCGGCCCCGCCATTCATCCAACCACTCCTTCTGGAAGCCTTCTAGGTATGCGCCCTTGCACAGAGGCCTCGGGATCCAAGCAAAGGAGCCAGAGATGGCGTCCCCTTGCTGAACCCGGGGGAAGCAATAGTGGCGGAAGAATGCTGTGCTGGGGTAGAATCCGGCGAAGCCCTCGCAGGGATGGGCAAAAAGGGCCATTCACGCCACCGCGTTTAGTGTGAAGTCCAGGAGGTGGAAGCTGTAAGTGTGCATGATGTCGTTGAAGAAATTAGAGAAAAGGGGGTAGAGGCTGCAGGAGAAATAGTCGATGAAGAAAGGATAAATATTCGGGCTGGCCTTGGCGAAGGGAGCAGGGAAGACCTTGGTGACGGGATGCCCCGTCGTCTCCTTCCCCCACAAGCACAAGAACTAGTCCTTGAGCGTGAGCACGTGAATAGCCGGGGGGAAAAGGCCGTGCTCCTTCCGCATCTTCACCAGCTCGCTCTTCGGCACCTCCTTCCTTGTGGCGGCCTTGGCCGCTTTCTTGCCCTTGCTAGCCTTGGGCGTGATGGCGGCTATGGAGGAGCGAAGGATCGAGAGGCGATGGAAGCGTGGCGGCGGCGAGCAGAGGCGCGGAGCTCTGGTTTGGATTTGGGGAAGAAAAGGGGAATGGCGATTCCGAGATTAGGAGAAGCAGAGAAGGTAAATGAGCAGTGCCCTTGTGGTTTTTCCTTTTTATGGGGAAGGCGCGGGCCAGCTCTTTACCATTTACTGCGGGATACCGCCTGCTTGCCACACCCATCCCATGCATGACCCCCATGTCACGCGCTTGACGCGGATCTGGGGATGTGCAAACTGACAAAGAAATCGTGGCGGTTCGCCTCTGCCACGCCCCCCCGCGTACTGCTTTGGGCCTGGCCCAACTACGCCTTGCGCTCATGTATGTCCTAGGCCCGGGGGCTCCTGTCGGTGTACAAAAGTAGGGGTTCTTCTATACCCCTTTACTTGTGCATGGACGGTCGCAACCACCCCTACATCAGGGCTTGGCAAAGCAGAGGAGGACAGCAGGAGGCAGGAATGAGGAACATCAAGATAGATGCTTAGAGTAGCAAGCAGCAAGAGGCAAGCAGGGCCACGACCAGCAACAAGCCTTGCGGAGGAAACTTGTGAGGCCCCCGGCGAGCCTCTTGCTGGGGCAGCTTTGGAATAGACTAGTAGGGCCACCACCCTTGGGGTTTGAGAGCTCTGACACCATCGACAACATTAAGACCAAGATTTGGAGGGCACATGCCTGATAGCATGTAGTTCATCATGAAGATTGGCAACCCACGAATCCATGTGGGATCGAAAGACAAACACCCCCAGCAAGACCCTTGCTGGGGACAACTCCAAGGCCCCCGGCAAGCCTTGCTGGGGACGATCGCTGGGCCATGGCCAGGTCTGTACTTGGCAAGGTTTCACCACTTCACCACCACTCCAGTGCAACGATAAGCATGCCAGCTAAGCAGGCGCCTGCATGGCGGCATGCAGATCTTCGTGGAAGCCTACCACTTTGCCAACACAGCAGCTGGTTGCCCAGCGTGGTGCTGCATGCCTCATGGGACCGGACGCGTGGCGAGGCGAGGAGGCGCGGTGAAGGATGAGATGGCCTCTGTTGCCATCCCCAATAAAGCGAGAGGACACATTGGCAACACATTAAATGCGCTTGTCCTACGTTGATCAAGCAATAAGCTCGTACCACTGTAGCTTGCCACCTCCTGTGTGCCATTGTGGCAACCCCTTTTTGTATAAAAGGAGGCCCAAGGCGCACAGAGAGAGGATTCATACTTTTGCACAGGGCACACACCATAGCTAGTTCAAAAGTTCAAGAACACTCATATAACCAGATAAATCAGGACTAGGGTATTACACACCTTCATGTCCCGAACCTGGATCAAAATCCTCTGTGTGCTAGTGAATCGACCTGCTCTTCGTGCAACTAATCCCCCGCCGAACGTAGTAGGGATCCTTGTGACCCCATAGGTGATCGGTTTCCCCGACAGCACTATCGAGAACACTCTTTACGTGTGTGTAATCCTTTTTCTTGAGGTTCTTCGATGAGTCCAAGTACATAGCATGGGAGTATTCCAGTTACACAACGATGAGGACGGCGCCGCCCCCACTTCGCAAATTAAGCACACCTCAAATTAGCCTCCATGCTTGCAAAGGAATGATTAACACTTACGAAAGGATATGCGCGGCTGACTTATGTGGGATGATAAGGCAGGAGAATTGCTTCCTTGTCCTTGTTAGCAATCATGAATTCACCGAGGTACTTGCTCGCATAGTCATGGTGCTCTTTGCAAACTGCGAAGAAGCTCTCATGCATATAGTACGGGTCCGCGACGCAGATATATTTTATGTTCTCGATCCTGATGAACTAGTTGAGATACAAAGCATACATGCGGGTGAACTAGAATCCGAGCTTGGTCATGTGGAATATGTTATAGATGTAAAAATAGTCAAATCGCAGGATGAGTTGATTCACGGGCCAGGTCTCGACGTACAACTTCCCACCCGACACCTGAGCCGCATAAAGCGGGTATCCTAGTTTTTCCACCTGGCAACTTCCCACCCGACGTACAACTTCCCACCCGGCAACTTCCGCTAGCACATCTTCATGGAGTCTCCTTAGATCATTGTTCAGTATGTGCTCTAGCGCTTTGGCGGGTAGGATCAGCTTTCCGGTGACATGAAAATGCTTCACTCCTTCGACAGGTATTCTGTCTACCACCCAGGGCTTCAGAGGCGGCTGACTGCTTGAAGCAGCTCTGGCGCCTTTAGGGCCTTTCCTGTCCGGTCTCCTCCTTTGCTTCTTGGCGGGTGGCGGTAGTGAGACCACCATACCTTGCTTAACCACCACCCCAGTGTCGTCGGGCTAATCAGTGGACGGCCCTAATGGTGTTGCTGGGTAGGGGCGACATCTGGAGGCATCTCCTACGAGGATCACTTGAAGAGAGACTTTTTGCAATCCACCTTAGGACTTTTCGGCTCCGGCAAATCAGGCAACATCAAGTCATCATCTCCATGCTCATAGCCTGATTCTTCCTCGGCATGAGCCATCAATACCCCATCATCATAGGCGGTATTGAAATACTTCTCTGGGTCATCATCATCCTCCTCCATGTCATCATTAGCATTTGCTTCTTTGACAACGGGGGCGACGTCATTTGGCACTAATGGAGGCTCTCCCTTGCGTCGTACGCTATCACCCGCCACGACATGTGCAGGTAATTTGGTAGGTGGGGTGGTGTTCATACCTTCTTGAGAAGGTGGCGTTGGTGTGGTACTGGGCGTCTCGATATGAAGAAGAGACTTCAGCCAAGGCAAGAACCAGCTCTTGCATGCGCCAATCCTCGTAGGGGTCTCCTCGTCATCGACTGGTACTGGAGGAGGCAACTTGTCAAAGCCCGCTAAGAAACTGGCCATGTTAACCTTGAAGACGCCATCGGGCATCCCTCAATTGTGGAACATGCAGTCCTTCGGCTTCGCGATCATTGCCTTTCGCACGGCCACCTTCTGGCCCTTGATGTCATAGAGTAGGGTTCACGGTGTATCGTTGGCCTATGAAGAAGACATGTCTGCGACGTCAAACATCCAGAAGGCAACTGAAATGGAAGACTATAGACATGTTGGTGAAAAGGGTATGCCGCATAATTACCGTGAGGGCGCCGAGCTCAGCCAGCAATGATGGCCTGCCGAGCATGCTAGAGACGGAGGTCGGGCTGATATGAATAGGAGACAGACCTTTTGCGGTTGCTTGAGCAGGTGTTGGTGCTGTGGTGTTCGCCGAACTACTCCCGACAAAGCTGGGAAGGGGAACCGTGCATTTGGATTGCTCTTCGACCAATCGTAAATTATCGGAATCAAGCTGGCCACCGCGTCAGTGACCACTGCATTGACTACCCCGAGCAACTCTTCTTTGGTCTCAGCTTCGGTCTTATTGACCGCAATCGCGACCTTCTCGTCATTGGTCTGCTAAGTGATGACAAACCATCTCTTCCTTCTTTCCTCTCGCACCTCGTGGTAGCACGTCTTCCATGAGGCGCCATCTCTGACACCGTGCACACGTCCATAGGAGGGAGGCTTGTCCACCGGGACCTTTTTAGTATGTTCAGGGCCCGGTTCAATGGGGTGTCCCACTTTGGCCTCGCCGACTGTGATGACTTGTCGCTTTCGGCTGCCTTTAGGTGCTGCTCTTTCTGCAAAAGGAACGTGGATGGTTTACTAATGTGACAAAACTTGTAGTCGAATTGATTGGAAGCTAATATGATAATGTGGTAATATAACAATTACGAGAAGTCTCATGAACTCCCTCATGTCCGGGCTCGTGTAAAAGATCTTTTTGATGCGGTCGCACTTGTACCGGGCCCTGATCCAGTCATGCCCTAGAGGGTCGGTGAACTCTGCCAAGGGGTCTGGGATTCCATGACTTTCACGTTCGGCGTCCTCCTTGGCCCATACGTGCCTCTTCCCCTCGTAACCATGGCTTCCGAGGCGGCGGGGAGGTGTGTTCTTGGCCTGGAGTGCCCTCATTTTCTCCGACCTTGCCTTGACTTCTTCTTTGCCGCAATTCTCCTTGAATTTTTCAAAGTCCTCTTCCGTTTTTGACGGAGTATCAGCATGAATCTTGGACCATGGTTCATTCTTCGCAATCGCTTTTTCACCCGAACCTTCCAGGAGGACAAGTCGTTGGTGAACGTCACCATCACCTTGTCGTTTATCTTTGTCATGGCGACATCGTCCCTCGGCTCTTTAAATTTGGTTTCATCTCGGCCAGGGAAGAGAAACCTATTGTGCAACTTCTTTAGGAGCATGTGCTCCATATGTGGTATCTTCTTCAACTTCTCGTTGTTGATGTTGGCGGTTTCCCTGAGCATGCATCCTAGTTGATTGCCCCAGCATGAGCGTGCTTCCTCCGGCGCCGTTGGCTCTAACTTCTTGGGGTGAATCTCTATGACCACTATTTGTCCGATGCCGAGCTCATTTGGTCTTCGTGACCGTTCTTCTTTGGTGCTTTACTGGCTACGACAACATCGTTGCCGGTCTCGGGGGCGGTGTCGGTGCCGGTGTCGGGGTTGGTGCCATCGCCGCCACCATGCAACCCCAATTGGTGTTCGTCTAGGTAATCGAAATAGTGATTTTCTGCCTCGATGAGGTCTTCTGCGAGGCGAGCAGAACCCCTAGCTTCGGCGTCGGTAGACATGTTTCCTATTCAACAATTGTAAATAAAAGATATAATGAAGAGAAAAAATGGGGCCTCTATTTGGTCGGAATGTTGATTCATTCCCCTTCGGGCAAATCTCGGGTACTCCATATGTCCTAGTTTCTACCACAAGTCATGCCGAAAATCACGGAAAATTTTGGCATGACCTTTGCTAAAAAAGTGGACATATGGAGCGCCTGAAATTTGCCGGAATGGAAATGAATCAACATTCCGGCAAAACATAGGCCGCTTGGATATTTTTCGACATTCAACCAACATTGCAAAATCATATAACATCAATGAGATATATCATTTGCAAAATATATCATTCAAGCAAGTACACAGAGTGAAATGACCTCACTAAACATTGCAAATTAGTGGTCTTTTCAAAAACAAGAAACCTTTGCAAAATGACCTCACTAAACTGCCCTAAGCAACTAAATTGGTATTATATACCGTAAACTAAATTTCCCTAAACAAATTTCCTAAATTTCCTAAACTAAATTGCCCTAAACTAATTAGGTACTGTTTTTTCCCTAAATGATCTCTCTCTCTCTCTGTTTGCTACTGTACATAGATTGAAATAACCTTACTAATTTGCTAATTTGCTACTAGTTTTCCAAAAACTAATTTACTATTTTGCTACAAAAATTTGCTACTATTTTTTATTTATAGGTATTTTATATACCCCAATTAGCTATTGCATTAGCTACTACCCTAAACAAAATTTCCCTAGCTAAATTTGCTAATTTGCTAAGAAAATTGGCCCTAGCTATATTTGCCACTGCCCTAATTAGCTACCGTTTTTTATAAATTTTTCCTATTGTTTTTATAGCTAATTTATATATCTACAAAAACTAATTTGCTACTGTTTTTATAAATTTTAGCTAATGATTTTTATAATTATTTGCTACTGTTTTTTAGTTTAGTGCAATTTTCTACTGTTTTTATTTATAGGTATTTTGGGTACCCTAAACTAAATTGCACTAAACTAAATTTTCTAAATTACCCTAAACTAAATTACCCTAAACTAAATTGCTCTCTCTCTCTCTGCTACATCTCCTTTCTAGGGTTCATAGATCAAACACTTAGCTAGGCTAGGGTTCAAATTATAGAGAGAGAGAGCACATAGAGAGAGGAGGGCAGGGAGAGGAGAGGGAGAGGCTTACGGGGCGGGTGAGAGGGCCATGGAGGCGAGGTCGAGGGCGGGGGAGAGGACGGTGGCGGCGAGGCTTAGGGCTGGCACGCGCGGCGAGGGAGGTTGACTGAGGGCTCAGGAGACTGTCTGCGTCAAGGTCGACGGCGAGGAGGGGCGTCGACGGCGGGCAAGGGTGACGGCCGGTGACAGAGGGGGAGAGGTGGAGATGGGGGGGAATGACTTGGTGAAATTTTGAGCCCGTGCGGCAGAGGGGGGGGGGGCATTAACTCAAATAATAGTAGCGCTTGTTTGGGATCCAGCGCTAATGCAAACTTAGCTATAGCGCTGGATCCTAAAGCAGCGCTACTGCTAACTATTCCAATTTTAATTTTTTATTCTAAAGTACAATTAACAGTAGAGCTAGTTTAGAATCCAGCGCTATAGCTAAGTTAGCTATAGCGTTGGTTCCCAACCTAGAGCTACTACTATGTTTCTTTTCTTTTCATTATTTTCCTTTTCTAGTTTTTAGTTTTCTTTTCTTTTATATTATTTTCCTTTTCTAGTTTTTAGTTTTCTTTTCTTTTTATTATTTTCATTTTATTTTCTGTTTACTTTCCTCTTTTTTTCTCCCGACGACGGTGTCTCCCTCCCGCACTACGCGAATATCATCGGAACCATGCATGTAATTCAAGGGGGATACGATTACATCATTTGGTCAATAACGGTTACTTAAGTGCGTACACAAAATAGATATATATATATATACATACATACATACATACATATATATATATATATAGGGTGGGCCTATTATGATAACACCCTCTAGAGTCTTATACTGCACACCAAACCCTTATTCTGCTAACACCATCGAGTGACCCGTAGCTACAAACAACGACAACTGAACTGCGGAGGTAAAAAAAAGAAAACACACCCCACCCACCCCATCATATCCTCTCCTCAATCGTCGCTCTCCCCGTGCTCCACGACCACACGACACACACTGCCCAGCCGCCAGACCACCTCCCCCCGCGCCGCCGCACCACCTCCCCCTGGCGCCACCCCGCCTCCTCCTCCCACCGGTCGGCACCGCCCCGCCTCCTCCTCCCACCGGCCGGCCCCGCACCATCTCAGGCGCCCCATCGCCCCCACCACCGCGACGCCCCACCACCCTCTCCCCTCCGGCGCGCTACCACCTTCCTCC
>NC_057813.1:604793696-604801213 GCF_018294505.1 Triticum aestivum
CTCAGGTGCCCCACCGCCCCCATCACCGCGGCGCCCCACGACCCCCTCCCCTCCGGTGCGCCACCACCTTCCACACCCGCGGCTCTGAGCTTCCACCATCGAATCCGACGAGATCCGTATCGTGCCGAGCTTCCACCGCCAAATCTGGCCCACCCCGCCCTACAATGGTCATGGCTACTGCACGGCCCCGACCCCGCGCCGCTGTGACCGCAGCCATAGCTCCGCCACGCGACAGTTGGCCTCCACGGCCCGTGCCCCGCGCTTCCCGACCGCGGCCCCAGCTCCGACCCCTCCGCAGTGTCGGGCGCGTCGACGGTACCGCTGTTCCTCCCCAGCCACCCTCTCCTCCCTCGTGCTCACCCGCCGAGTGCCACATCCTCTTGACGCCATCTCGTTTTCTCAGTGCAGCTCGGTGGTGCGTGGACGTGCAGTGCGGGGGCGCCGGCAAAATGATGACGAGGATGGTGTGTGCCTTCTGGCTTGTGGGCTCATTGGTTTTGCAGCTCAATTTTGCTCGTCAATGCAGCCCATTTATGCTCGTCCAAGCAGTCCATAATGCTCCTGGGCAACCACTTGAGAACCTTTTTCATCCATATTGTGTGTGCGTAGTTCTGTAGTCATGGTCGTGCAGCCCATCGCCGCTAGGGTGTGTGGTTTGGTCAGTGTGGGCGTGTGGTTCAGTGCCCTCCAATGTGTGGGTGGGCGACAACAAAATGTTCATTGAATGCCATTTGATTTTCAAGATTTACAAAGATGTTGTAAGTTTTTTTTTTGAAAAACTGTAGTTAATTGTAAAAAAACACTAAATGTCGTTTGATGCAGTTCAGATGGGAACACTACACCGCAGTCTGTCTATATCATCGAGAGGTATGAGCAGTTTGTTAATTTTTCCTCTGTTGTTTGTGTAAATTATTCAAACAAATGCAGTGCACTTTGTGAGAAGTTGAAGCCCATATCATAAAAAAGTAAAGTCGCTTTGGGCTGAAGATGTTCGCTTGGCTATACCGAGCAGTCTTTTGTCTAACTGGATTTTTTATCATGCTATGTACTTTGAGAAAAAAATGATGTGGTTCATTTTGGGGTGATTAGTGGTTTACTTTGTAAAAAAAGAGAAAAATAAATTCCCATGAGAAGTTCACTTGTTTTTCTAACGCACCTTGTTTCGTTTGTGGCTCTCGAAAACATGGATAGAAGAAAAGAGAAAAAAATAAGCCCAGCTCACTTGTTTCATTGCTGTAGTGAGCTTCTATCTCTGAGAGGTTCACTATGTTGCCAAGTGCAAAAACAAATTGGAAGAAAACAAACTTGAAAAGGTTGATTTTTTAATGCAGCTCACTATGTTATTTTTTTTGGAAAAGAACAATTGCTGCAGACCTCGTCCCTGTAGTGCATACTTGTAGATAAAAAACGTTACGGAGACGATAAAAGAAAAATAAAAGAAAAATTACATCCCACAAAAAAGAAATCATGCAGTGCACTTGTTTGTCCAATGAAGTGCGGTTTTTAGTCTAAATAAGTGAGGTTTTCTGTCTGATGTAGTACGGCTCGTTTATGGTAGTCTCGAGGTTCACTTTTCATAGTATTGTGGTTCACCAACACTCGACATGAAGTGCACTCCACCTCGTTTAGGAAAATTTACGTCCCACAAAAAAGAAATCATGCAGTGCACTTGTTTGTCCGATGAAGTGCGATTTTGCATCCGATGCAGTGCGGTTTTCAGTTGGATGAAGTACCCACGACGTTTTGGGTGTCGCAAAAAACAGTGTCTGCATTTCGGTAAATTTAAAACCGCTCTTAAACCGTAAGGAACTAGAGAGAGTGTTCTACATGAAAAAGTTGTGTCTCATCGATATCTTTCCAACGGCATATCATTTGAATCATTTTGACAACCGGTTTGTAAAATTTTCACGAAGAACGGCCGCTGCCACTCGTCGTCCGCCCCACGATTTTCAAAATTAACCTAAAACTGTAAGGAATATCAAAACCATTTCTACATAAGAAAGTTACGCCTTGTCCATAGCTTGTCAATGACGTATTACACACCTTGTTTCAATAAACGGTTCAAAAACTAGAGCAAAAACAGTACCAAAAATTGAAAAAAATTCAAAAAAACAAAATTCCGCGATTTAGTAAATTTGAAACTGCGCTTAAACCATAACGAATTAGAGAAAATAATATATATGAAAAAGATGCGCCTCGACGATATCTTTCCAACGGCGTATCATTTACCTTATTCTGATGAGAGGTTTAGAAAAAATCACGAAAATACGCTCGCTGCCACTCGTCATCCGCCGCACCATTTTTGAAACTTCTCTTAAACCGAGAGTAATCTCGAAAAGTGTTCAACATGGAGAAGTTGCGAATAATCAATAGCTTTGCAACGGTATATTATACGCCTTGTTTCGATAAAAGGTTAAAAAATTAGAGCGAAAACAATACAGAAAAAACACTGCGTGCAGTTTTTTCCGACACGAAGTTCACTCATGTGAGTACTGCAGCACATTTGGTTCAAACAATGACGTGCACTTGCATTGAGCGTGCAATGAGGAAGTGTTATCAGAATATTTATTCTACTAATATTAGCAGAATAGACCGGCTGTATATATATATAGGACAACACTATTCTAATCGCAGGATTAGAATAGTTATTTGGATCACAGGAGCCTCTATAAGGGCCCGACAGGGCCTTCCCGAACTTCTAAACTGCCAGCCGGCCCGATAGGATCCACTGGATCCCGAGGCCCCCCGACAGGAACCACCTGATCCCGATCCCGAGCCGCCCCAGCCCCCCTCCTCCCCTCGATCCCCCGACCTCCCCCCGTGGTCGTCGTCGATCTTCGCCGGATCCGCCGCCTCCCTCCCTGTCTACAGCTCCTGGCCGGCCGGATCTGCCGCCTCCCCTCCTTCCCCAGCTCCTGGCCGGTCGATTCTGCCACCTCTCCTCCGTCTCCAGCTCCTGGCCGGCCACCGGCACGGGCGAGCGAGCGACGGCGGATGCCGGCACGAGGGAGCCCGCGTCGCCTGGACGCGGCGAAGCTGCCATGGACTTCAGGAAGCTGCATCCTCGTCCCATCGCCACCGCCCGAAGACTTGGTAGACCAGATGATGGGCCCGACGCAAGCTACGGCGAGCGGCGCGACCAACGAAGCAACTTCTCCGCAGAGGCGGCATCTGTTGCACCCTCAAATTCAGCCGCAACAGTACATGAACTTCCTCCCAATTTTGCCTTCTTCTCCAATCTTGCATTCTCTGACCTTCTTCCTTTGTGCAGATGAACTTTGCGCCCTCTGCAAGACATGGATTGCCATGGGATTCCTCTCATACCTCGACGACGAATTGTTCTCAAGGTGGCCTATCAGCTACTGGAAAAAGGTTGGCCGAACTTATAGCCAGGGTATGGTTGAACTTCTTCCTTCCTTGGGTTTGTTATTTGCTTACAACCATGTGAAGTTCTGGTAGTGTATGAGCCTCAGTCCAGGCTACAAAACAGCATTGTAAAATCTACCTGCCTGTTACACGCATGTGAAGTTCAGGTAGTATGTGAGCCTCAGTCCAGGCTACAAAACAACATTGTAAAATCCGCCTGCCTGCTTACACGCATGTGAAGTTCGGGTAGTATGTGAGCCTCAGTCCAGGCTAGAAAACAGCATTGTAAAATCTTCCTGCCTGCTTACACGCATGTGAAGTTCAGGTAGTATGTGAGCCTCAGACCAGGCTACAAAACAACATTGTAAAATCTGCCTGCATTCACATTCACATTCACATTCAAAAAAATAAAAGGAAAATAGAACATGCATGTGATATGACTTGAAGGTCAGGTTGGTATGCACTAGCAGTCCAACCATTCAAAAAACTCATGAAGGTTCAGGTTTTTTAGTGTAGACAGTATTTCCCCTTTTCAAAACAAGAAGTTCAGGTACAAAGGCATTGGCAGATGCTCAGCTCAGTGCATAGTGTGATGGCTCTCACCACTTTTATATGAGAAGTTCAGGCTGTGAATAATGCTAAGTTCAGTTACAAAGGTATATGCAGATATAAGTTGTGTGCTAATAGACATTTTTTCTTTTATGTCAGCAAGACGAGAGACGCATGAAGAATCTTAGAAGTTCCCAGCAGCAAATACACAATCCAAAGCCTGTACGCGTTGCACCACCCTCTCAATGGGTCACACCTCAAATGCACCAACATCATTACCAACCTGCTCCAGACCAAAAATGGATGACACATGAAACACACGAATACTCCCAAGAAGCTGGGTCACAGCCCTATCCGCACAAGTTTGCGCCTCCACCTAATTGGGTGACGCCGGAAATCCCCTGCGGGTTCTTTGTATCCACCAGCAGACTCCCAAGCACGCCGATGGAGGAGGGGGTTAGCTCAAGTCCTGCGTGTAACTCTGGAGGTTATCCTGGTGTGCCTCATCAATGCCAAAGCGAAGCAAATAAACCGGATCCCAGGACAAATCCAACAGCAACACACACATGGAGGAGAGTGATCTGCACACTACCACCGTTTGATCCTGTTGCTGCTGCTACAAGTCAGAATTGTACGAGGCATAGGTTAGATGGATTGCTTCACAAAACAAAACAGCAAACCAAGACCAGGATCGCAATACCTCCACAACCATCGCAAGCAAAAAGGACGCAAACAAGAGAGAGGCCATCTTCAGCCCTCCTTCCTCCTCGTGATCCACTGCTGCATCCTGCTATGACTACTCTGCCATGCCCCATCCCAGAGGGACAGCAGCCAACACCGGCGGAGTTGCAATCGTACACGCACGTAAGTGAAACAAAAAATATTTATATATGCATCTTGTATTATCTGTAAATTTTCTGCTGCCTCCAGGATAATAAGTTCATAAACTGCATTTTAAGGTGTTGTTTGGATTTTTTTTCTTTTTCTGCAGACGCCAGATCTACGGATTATCTAATACCAAGACTAAAGATACGATTCAAAGATGTAGAGAAAGCAAGGGAATTTTATAACAGATATGCCAGACACGCTGGTTTTGGAATCAGGAAGACGGGTGGAAATGACAACCACAAATATTTTGTTTGCGCCTTCCAAGGGATAGACACATCTTCTGTTTCAGAGGCCAGCAGGAAGCGAAACATAACACCGCAGAGGACGGGCTGCAATGCAAGAATGCCAGAGAAGAAACAGAAAACAAGACCTAGAGCGAACAACAATAAGGTGGTGGAAGATGAAGAGGAAGACGAAGATGAAGACAACATCGAAGAAGAGGAAGACGAAGAGGAAGAGGAAGTGGAATGCGACGATGAAGAGGAAGAGGAATACGACGATGAGGAGGAAGAGGAAGATGAAGAGGAAGAGGTACATGTCAAGCAAAAACCTCTACCACCAAAGCCTAGGAGGAGCGGAAGGCTCATGAACAGTTAGAATAGGTCAATTAACACAATGCAAACTTATGTCATGTCAATGTGCAGAACATTATGTCATCCCCTGGTAATATACACTGTGAAGTTCAAGTAATATTACTGCAGAAGTCCTGGTATGTTATGGCAGGAAGTGATGTGCTGGTGTTGTATTGCATGGAAGTGCAAGCAGTAATAAATTGAAAAACATATACTGTGAAGTTCAAGTAATATTACTACAGAAGTCCTGGTATGTTATGGCAGGAAGTGCTCGTGTTGTATTCCATAAAAGAGCAACCAGCAAATAATCATACAGTTTTGAAGTTCATGTCAGCTTACAGAAGAAGTTCTGGTATGTAAAATCGATGTAGGAAAAGAATATGCTTAAAAAATAAAGTTTCGCCGCATAAACTAAGGTTAGCAAGCCTAAGACAACGCGTTCAAATGTGAAGTTCTGCTTGGATACGTACATAAGTTCATGTACAATGCCGACAAAGATAAACAAATGTCAACAATATTTCTGCACAAATTTACATATGAAATACATTCGCACTTGAAAAAACACAAAAAACAGATATAGATTCTACGCAAAAGCATACATATTGGTTGGGTTGAAAATTACCAATATGTTGGGGGCCCAAAATATCCTCTCCATCTGAAAACCAGCAGTCCAGACACATCTCAAAGCAGAAGTTCAAGTCTACGATCATATGTTGGGGGCCCAAAAAATAAACAACACAAAAAAATCAAGCAGTTCAACCAAAACCGAGGCAGAAGTTCAGGTACATCTGTTGGGGAAAAAACATTCAACACATGGATACAGAAAAACGACGCAGTACATTGAAATTCACAAACCAAATCATTCTTCACACCAAATCACTACAGGAATTAGCTACTTTGCCATCAGCCACGGCGGACGGCAAAGGCAAGGATGGCGGACGACAAAGACCTTTGCCGTCTGCCATAGACGGCAAAAGGGGACGGCAAAGTAGGGGAGGGCTAAGAGCTACGTTGCCGTCTGCTTCGGGCAGCTGACGGCAAAAGGGCCTTTGCCATCAGCAGCGGACGGCAAAGAAGGAAGGCAGCAATAAATGCGCTGTTACTCCGTTAGGTGGTTAACGGCAGGCCTTTCCCGTCCGTTGCGGACGACAAAGCCTTTGCCGTCAGCCACTGTAGGCAAACTAGCCAAATTGGTCAGCCTCCCAGGAAGCACAGTTGCCTGCCACGTGGCCTCTTTGCCGTCCGCTGCTGATGGCAAAGATCCCTTTGCCGTCGGTGGCAGACGGCAAAGAGCCTGCATATTGTCTCTTTTTTCTGTTTTTTTAATCCAACAATTTTCACAGCAAATATATATGACATATATAGATATATTTAGTCCATATCACATATATCCAGCACATAAGTTTCATATCACATATCACATCAGTTTCATCCATACACATTGTTCATACATAAGCAAGTTCCATCCATACACATTGTTCCATCCATATACATATTACAATGCAAAATTTCATCAAGATAGCAAGTTCCATCATAGCAAGCTAGATACAATGCAAAGTTTCATCAAAGGAAAAGCAAGCACTCCATCATAGCAAGTTAGCTTCCATGAAGTGAATGAAATCTGCAAAATGGTAAATAAGAAAGTTAGAAATAGGTGACTAGAACAAGAAGAAGACTAGAACAAGAAGTATATGTCATTTATGAGCTAACTTAGGTGAAATGGATCATATATGAGCTAACTAAGTTGAAATGGGTTGTTTATGAGCTAACTTAGTTGAAATGGATCATTTATGAGCTAACTTAGTTGAAATGGGTCGTTTATGAGCTAACTAAGGTGAAGGGCATCGTTTTTGAGCTAAGTAAGGTGAAATAGATCGTTTTTGAGCTAACTTAGGTGAAATGGATCATTTATGAGCTTTTATGAGCTACCTTAGTTGAAACGGGTCGTTTATGAGCTAACTAAGATGAAATGCCACATTTTTTAGCTAAGTAAGGTGAAATGGATCGTTTTTAGCTAACTTAGGTGAAATGGATCATTTATGAGCTTTTATGAGCTAACTTAGTTGAAATGGGTCGTTTATGAGATAACTAAGGTGAAATGCCATGTTTTTTTAGCTAAGTAAGGTGAAATGGATCGTTTTT
>NC_057813.1:604801577-604810515 GCF_018294505.1 Triticum aestivum
TGGATCGTTTTTTAGCTAACTTAGGTGAAATGGATCATTTATGAGCTTTTATGAGCTAACTTAGTTGAAATGGGTCGTTTATGAGCTAACTAAGGTGAAATGCCACGTTTTTGAGCTAAGTAAGGTGAAATGGATCGTTTTTGAGCTAACTTAGGTGAAATGGATCATTTATGAGCTTTTATGAGCTAACTTAGTTGAAATGAGTCGTTTATGACCTAACTAAGGTGAAATGCCACATTTTTGAGCTAACTAAGGTGAAATGGATTGTTTTTGAGCTAACTTAGGTGAAATGGATCATTTAAGAGCTAATTTAGGTGAAATGGATCGTTTTTATCTAACTTAGGTGAAATGGATCGTTTAGGAGCAAATCTAGGTGAAATGGGTCATTTTGGAGCTAACCTAGGTGAAATGGGTCATTTTAAAGCTAACGTAGGTAAAATGGATCATTTAGGAGCTAATCTACGTAAAATGGGTCATTTTAGAGCTAACTTGGATAAATTGGATCACTTGTAAGCTAACTAAGGTAAAATGAGTCATTTTAGAGCTAACTTAGGTAAAATGGATCGTTTATGAGCTAACTAAGCTAATTATGCAATTTTTGACATAAGTAACCTAATTACATATCGTTTTAGAGCTAACTTAGGTAGAATGGATGGTTTATGAGGTCAGTAAGCATATTAAGTCATTTTGGAGGAAAAAAAAGCTAACTCTAGGTCATTATGGTAAGCATATTGGAGGAAATAAAGCTCTAAACATTCAAAACATAAGCACATCTCATCTGCTACATCAGAAAGGATAAAACCACAACTTCATAGACATCACAACACATGCATTACAAACCTTCACCCACATAGAAAACAAGTTCACTTAACATTCCCTACAACCCACACGACAAACAACAAAACCAGAAGTTCAACTTAGACAACACAGGTAGTTCACAGGGGATATCATGGACTAAACCAAACAACAAAGAGGGAAGGGGATGGGGAAAGAAAAGAGAAGCATGCTCCTCTCTTCATGGATGCTTGCCTAGACTAGTGGCAGCACTGGAATGATCAACCTCCTCTCCATAGCTATCGCTTTCAGTATCTTCATCGTCGTCTCCAATAGACGTTGCAGCATCATCGGGAAGGACACCAGCAGCAGCTGGAGCAACCAGAGAATCTGAAACAAGAAAAACATTTGGCTGTGCCTGTACAGCATCAACATCAACTGATGGCTCTGCTGCAGGAGACTTCTCTAGGCTTGCAGCAGCACTACCACCAGTTTGTACAGCAGACTCAACATGATCTTTCTCCAAAATGATGTCTCCAGTTATCTTGCCCTGCTCAGCATCAGAAACCTCAGCACCAATGGACGACTGAGGTTCAGTCAGGACCACCCCGTCGGAGCAGCCGGTGCCTGAGACGGACATGTCTGCAACCTTCTCTGTAGCAACACTAACATCATCATTCTGCTGCTGCAAAAAGAAACAAAAAGTCATTACAAAGGGCTGACTGAACCTCATGCACAGGGGCAACAAGTCCGTCTCAGGGGAAACAAGACAAATAGACAAGAAAAAATGGTACCTTATTTTCACTGCCAAGAACCTCATCAACTAATACATCACTAGAGGGGCAAGGATCATGCACAGGGGCAGCTTCATGCACAGGATCATCTTCATGCACAGGTAAAACATCATCCTCAACCCTAGAATCATCATCAATAGCCTACAAAAAAAATGATGTAGAAAACAAAATACCTAATCAGCAGAAGTTCAGATTGCATAACCAGTGAAGGTCAGCTATCAGAACTGACATATAATGGAAGTACAAATACAGTAAACATAGCAGGTCAGATATCAAACTACTCTAAGATACAAAAGGGAACAAAAAAGGGCCAGTCATGGAAGTTCAAGTGCTGAAGCACTTGAAGTTCGGGTGCTATAAACAAAGAAGGTCACCTAGCAAACACTAGTACCAAAAAGAAAAAAAGACTAGAAAATAATCATGTAGAAAATAAATACATAATCAGCAGAAGTTCACGTTACATAATCAGAGAAGGTCAGCTATCACAACTGACACATCATGGAAGTCCAAATACAGTAAACATATCAGATAACATACCAAACTACCATAAGGTACAAAAAGGAACAAAAAGGGTCAGTTATCAAAGTCATAGAAGTTCAGGAGCTGAAGCACTTGAAGTTCAGGTCCTATAAACAGAGAAGGTCACCCTATAACTGCATAACAATAATAACTCAAAGCTAACAATGAACACTAGTGCAAAAGAAATATCAAAAGCTAAGATAAACAAACCTCTTCGGTACTCCACATGGCCTCCTTCACGAACCAAACAAACGGGGTCCTGCCTCTGAATATCTCTCACAACAACACTCGCCTCATCTTCAAAAGGCATGCAACGGGCGTCCTGCATTTCCTTGAACAGCACAAAGCTAGCCCAGACGTGGGAAGTGCTCTCACGAAGCTGAGCAAGATATTTAGCTTCAATCAACAAAATCTCCTTCGAAGACTCAGCATCAAAATCGTGGCCGGGAGGAAGAATCCCATCCACGCGACTAAGACGCTCAACCGTTGTCGGAACACGAGCCATCTCTCCACAAACAGTTTCCAGAAGTCCATCAATCCTAGAAAGAGAAATATTTGCAGCATTGAACAAACTCTCCGAAGAAACACCAACTGCAGCACTCACACGGGCAGAAGAACCTCCTGGATCTACAGGGGGGTACCAGTGTTAACATCCCGCGAGAATTCAAATCTCGGAGAACTTCCACTACCTAGGCCGGCGGCACGAGGCATAGTAAGAAGAGGACGTTCGATAACCCTAAAGAACACAACCTCAGCCGGTGTCTTCCACTGCATATATAAAAACAAAAATCAACACGTCGCAGAACAAATGAAAGAACATGGAAGCAGAAATACAGAAGACAGTAGCAGAAGTTCAAGTTAGTACCACAAGCTGATACTGAAAAAAAGACAATGACAGGGAAAAAAGGCCGAACAATCAGATACACCAACTACACCAAAAATTCCACTAATGTCTACACACGCAGTACATTTCATAAGTCCAACTATGTCTACATAGGAAGTACAACCATGTATGACCAGAAGTTAACATGCTTTCAAAAATGTTGGAAATTTACATAGCAGAAGTTCAACCATGCATGTGCAACAACAAAGTTTAGCTTATTTCATATGAATATATCCAGAAGTTCACCTATGTACACAAAGGCAGTAATACCATATAAGCCAAGCAGTTCAGCTAATTTACTCGTCTATATGAATCAGAAGGTCATCTATGTACATAGCAGAACCATGCACACAAAGGAAGTACTAACTACACAGAAAAGAAGAAACACTCACAGGTAGTCTCCCAAACACCCAGTTGGCTGGGTCGTCATCACCTTTCCTGACCAAGTCAGCCGCAGCAAGCTCAAGAAGCTTGGCCTGATCCATGTAATTGATGCGAGGCGTCCTCAAGTCAACATTAGGCGTCTTGCCAATGATAAGGCAGTCCAGGTATATAAGAAGCGGCGCGATGGCACAGCCTGTGACAGCTTTTCCTCTGCTAGTACCTTGCTGATACCTAACAACAGCACTTCGAAGGTCATCAACAACCAACTGGCAGTTGTCCGTATCTGCCATATCTTCAAACACAAGATTCTCAACCATTGCTGCCTCCCTGGACACTCGTGTAGACGTTCCAGGGATAACCACCTTCATGAAAACAATAAGGTAAAACACCTGCAGAGCAAGATCGTCCTTCGTGTCATCCTTCACAAGATCCGCGAGGATATTCCAGAGATCCTTTGTCTTGATGCCGTCACTCCTAGCGTACCCAAGCTTTCCCTTCAACCTCATAACAGCATCATCAAACCCATCACTCGAAGGCCTAGGATGGGTACGATTACCTTGAGGGAATCCAAACAGATGGTGAATAGCATCACTTGTAATACACAGAACCTTGTTCGCCTCACCCATGTCCAGAATCATGGTTGCAGGGTCAATCCTCGTGTAGATGTTGCCCATCAAAGGACGAGAAATGTTGGAATCAACCTTCAAGTCAAACACACAACCAAAACCAACCTTGATAACCCTCATCTTGTGCCTAAGCTGTAGCATTTTCGCAGACGTCTTCACCTCTCCTAGTGAGCAGCGAACCGTCTTGTTAAAACGTTTATCCTCACCTCCTCCTTGGCCACCTTCTTCGGGCACTTTGCATCCTCTCTTCCTCCTCTTAGCCCGCTCCACAAGCTGATACTGGAAAAAATGAGATACACAATGAGATACACAAGCTACACCAAAATTCCACTAATGCCTACAAAATTACACACTCAGTACATTTCAGAAGTCCAACTATGTCTAAATAGGCAGTACAACCATGTATGACTACAAGTTAACATGCTATCAAAATGTTCGAAATTTACATAGCAGAAGTTCAACCATGTACAACAATGCAGTAATAAAACATGAATACAAGAAGTCCAACTATGTCTACATAGGCAGTACAACCATGTATGAACACTAGGTTAACATGCTTTCAAAAATATTGGAAATTTAAGAAGCAGAAGTTCAACCATATACACTAAGGCAGTAATCAAACATGTATCTCAGAAGTCCAACTATGTCTACATAGGCAGTACAACCATGTATGAATACTAACTTAACATGCATTCAAAAATGTTGGAAATTTAAGAAGCAGAAGTTCAACCATATACACTAAGGCAGTAATCAAACATGTATGGCAACAAGTTAAGCTAATTTCTTCATGTACAAACCCAGAAGTCCAACTATGTACACAAAGGCAGTAATACCATAAAAGCAAAGCACGCCAGCTAATTTATTCGTCTATATGGAGATGGAGCAGAAGGTCAGCTATGTACGCCAAGGCAGTGCTAAAAACAATAAAACTACAACAATAGCGACAAATGCTCTAAAAAACAGTAAACATGAGACATTAATACCTGATTAGCGGCAACATCATCATCGACGTTGTCCTCATCATCAGCATTGAAATCACCATCATCCTTGTCATGTGGATTAACACAAGAACGCTTCTTCACACCCTTGTTGACCTTTGCAGGTGGAACCTTGCGCTTCACGCCGCATTTGTTCCCCTTACCAGATGCACCAGCACCAAGCGGAGAAGGTGTAGGCGCGGCAGTGGCAAGCACACGAGGACTACGGCGTGGCGTACCACCAAGGCCTAACCCTTCATCTTCAACAACTTCTGCAGGCCTTGAAATACGTGGGCTCTTCCGAGGAGTAACTGCACCAACTACTAGCTTCCTCGCAGCAGTCTTCTTGATTTTATTCTTAATAGGGACAACCGTGCCATCACTACCGCACGACACGTCTTCCTCAACAGTGAACTCAGCCGCACGAACAGATCCAGGAACATCAGAACCTTTCTCAAGGAGGGCCGCCCTCTTCTTATCAAAATTTTCTTGCTTCTTCCTCTTATGTTGGTCCTCCAGGAGAAGCTGAAGAGGCACATCCTCGGCTTGCGTGACAGGTTCAGTGCCATCAACAGACTGCGACTGCGTCTCTGACATCTGAAGAGAGCACAAAGGATCCTGAACGGAATCACAACCTTTGACTGACGAAGCGTCCTCCTCAGTAGCAGCAGGGGTTTGTGATAAACCCAAATCAGATAGAACATCGTTGATGGTGTTCAAAGCTCCCTCCTCTGTGGACACATCTGCAAACAACACAAAAAATCGGAGCAAACAATAAAGAAAGTCAGGAACAAAAACAAAAACAAACGACATGAACAACCTAAAAAAACATGTCTCAAAACTTTAAAATGAAAAGAAAAGGGGTTTCACATACTAGGTGAAGGAAGAGCTGCAGAAGCAAGATCCTCAAAGCTTGAAAAATTCTCAAGGATCAAAGCAACCTCGGCAATCACAGTCAAAGGGATAATGGGTGATTTAGCCACATCAGATACTGGAGCATCAATATTAACCTCTGAAGCTCCATCTTGATCGCAGGCATTTTTTTCAGAACTATTCAACTCATCACCAACTACAAAAAATGCAAGTAAAAAGGCAGCTGAGTTCTAATCTGCAATCCTACACCAAATGGACTTCTACTTTTACAACAATGTCCAATACCCAGAAGTTTAACAATTCCTAACAAAGTAGTAAACACAAAAAGCAAACTAAAAAATCTACAAACTAAATATAAAAACAATCTACTCCAGAGTGGCTACTACATATATCATGAATGTCCAGAAGTTCAACGATACATAACAAAGCAGTAAAACAAACTGTGCATAACAGAAGATCGAACAAATTTCATTACAATCAAACAATAATTAAAACCAGAAGTTCAACTACGTGACCCAAGCAAGTAGCACATAAAAAAGACGTAGCATGACCACAAATAGTATTTCACAGGAAAACTAAATATCAATACCATGAACATGATAACAAGAAAACAAAAAACAAAGATATACACTTTAAATATGAAATGGCACACACATAAACTATGTGTAAAATGCATACACACAAACCTTGTTAGAAGTTCACACTACTAAGACTGGCAGTCCAACATAAAAACCAAATGAAGATATGGGCAGACATATATAACAATACTACTATTTAAAAAACAAGATACAACTACATTAAGATACCCGGAGAAGATTTTGAAGCCATGACAACACAACCGCCTCGATGAATGCAACTCCAAACACTAGAACAACCTGTAAACACAGAAGATTGATTCCATATAGTTAGCAAGTAGAAAACCATACAACAAAATGCAAAAAAGGAAACTGAATCAAACCCTAGAACCAACTACAAACAACTAGAACCAACAAGTATGAATAGATGACAGTAGCACATATAGGCAAGCACAAAAAAAACGTATCCAGAAACTAACTACAATGTCACAAACATAATCTAGACCTCCAAATCCACAACACTAATGCCATTAGATACAACAGATCTAGCATCAACAATCAAACCACAACCTCTCTGACATGCACCTAACTGCTAAAATCAACAAAGGGGAAATGAAAATCCACACACAAGCATATCACAAACAAATATGGCCACGGAGGAATGCATTCAACCACCACATGCCCAAGAACCCTACCTAATGTTCCACCAAACCATCAGAAAAAGGGGGTAGGAGGCGGACCCGAGAGCAAACAGAGCAAACATGCAGGCCTCCATAGATCTGGCAAAAGTGAATACAAGCATTAGGGGGGAGGGGGCGGGGGCAGCGTTTGTACCTCTCCAAGCACGAATCCGCGGCGGTTCTTCACTCCCCACGACACCACGCGCAAGCAGTTGCCGCCCTCGCTTCAGAGCAGAGGAGAGCGGGCTGGGCGAGGGAGAGCGCGGCGCGGGGGAGTAATAGGAGTGGGGGAGTGCGTCAATTACTCCACTCGCGAGGGCAGGGGACACGGGCGGAGAAATCGGGGGGAGTTGCAGTTGAAGGAGGCAGTGGAGCGTCGGAGAGGGGGGAGAGAGCGAGCGATAGAGGAAGAGGAATTTTCTGACAGGTGGTGGCAAGGGAGATGGTCACTTAATGCCTATCTGTCGTGGGACTTGCAGCACCACCGAATTTGTAGTTTTACCCCCCAACAGCTAAAATAGTAAATACATGTGTAGATAAAATAAATGCACCATTTGAATGCATCTATTATGATGAGATAAGATCACAAAACATCACAGCTAATATCCTCATAACCAATAATAGATGGCAAATACACTACTAAAGGAAGAAACATACATACATAAATATGCCCCTAAAAACAAGAGAAAAGAAGTTCAAAAAATAAAGAACAGAAGTTCAAGTACTCTAATAAAAGAAGTAAAGAATAAATAAACCATAAAGAAACAAAAAGAAGAAGTTCAAGTACAAAAACAGATGAAGTTCATATCTCACCCTAAAAACCCTAAGATAGATAGTGGGGTCATGGATGTGACGGACTCGCCTCCGCATGCGACGACACGGCACGTCGCGTCGTCGCCTTCTCCGGATTGTTCTTGTCTCGGCCTCGCAGGGGGAGGGGAGGGGGGTCCCGACCCCCCTCCCCCCTGCTCGGCCTCGCGCTACCGCATTGCTGCGCGCTAGGATTTGACAGGACGCAATGCGGTTATTCTGTTTCCACCCCCACCGCACGCACCCTAAACCCTAAAAACTCTAAGATAGATAGTGTGGTCACGGATGTGACAGACTCACCTCTGCATGCGAGGACGCGGCATGCCGGGTCGTTGCCTGCTCCGGCTCGTTCCTATCTCAGCCTCTCAGGGGGAGGGGAGGGGGCGTCCCAACCCCCCTCCCCCGGCTCGGTCTCGGGCTACCGCATTGCTGCGCGCTAGGATTTGACAGGACACAATGCGGTTATTCTGTTTCCAACCCCACCGCACAAACCCTAAACCCTAAAAAACCCTAAGATAGATACTGGGGTCACGGATGTGACGGACTCGCCTCCGCATGCGACGACGCGGCACACCGTGTCGTTGCTTGCTCCGGCTCGTTCCTGTCTCGGCCTCATAGGGGGAGGGGAGGGGGGTCCCGACCCCCCTCCCCCCTGCTCGGCCTCACGCTACCGCATTGCTGCAGCGCTAGGATTTGACAAGACACAATGCGAATATTCTGTTTCCACCCCGACCGCACGCACCCTAAACCCTAAAAACCCTAAGATAGATAGTGGGGTCACGGATGTGACGGACTCGCCTCCGCATGCGATGATGTGGCACGCCGCGTCATCGCCTGCTCCGGCTCGTTCCTGTCACAGCCTCACAGGGGGAGGGGGGTCCCGACCCCCCCTGCTCGGCCTCACGCTACCGCATTGCTGCGCGCTAGGATTTGACAGGACGCAATGCGGTTATTCTATTTCCACCCCCACCGCACGCACCCTAAACCCTAAAAACCCTAAGATAGATAGTGGGGTCACGGATGTGACAGACTCGCCTCTGCAT
>NC_057813.1:604810764-604811331 GCF_018294505.1 Triticum aestivum
CATCCCCTGCTCCGGTTCGTTCCTGTCACGGCCTCGCAGGGGGAGGGGAGGGGGTCCCGACCCCCCCCCTGCTCGGCCTCACGCTACCGCATTGCTGCGCGCTAGGATTTGACAGGACGCATTGCGGTTATTCCATTTCGACCCCCACCGCACGCACTCTAAACACTAAAAACCCTAAGATAGATAGTGGGGTCACGGATGTGATGGACTCGCCTCCGCATGCGACGACGCAGTACGCTGCATCGTCACCTACTCCGGCTCGTTCCTGTCTCAGCCTCGCATGGGAAAGGAAGGGGGGTCCCGACCCCCTCTCCCCCCTGCTCGGCCTCGCGCTACCGCATTGCTGCGCGCTAGGGTTTGACAGGACGCAATGTGGTTATTCTGTTTCCACCCCCACCACACGCACCCTAAACCCTAAAAACCCTAAGATAGATAGTGGGGTCATGGATGTGATGGACTCGCCTCCGCATGCGATGAAGCGGCACGCCGCGTCGTCGCCTGCTCCGGCTCGTTCCTTTCACGGCCTCGCAGGGGGAGGGGAGGGGGGGTCCCTCCCCCCTCCCCCCC
>NC_057813.1:604811605-604814784 GCF_018294505.1 Triticum aestivum
CGCATTGCTGCGCGCTAGGATTTGATGGGACGCAATGCGGTTATTCTGTTTCCTACCCCACCGCACGCACCCTAAACCCTAAAAACCCTAAGATAGATAGTGGGGTCACGGATGTGACGGACTTGCCTCCGCATGCGATGACGTGGCACGCCGCGTCGTCGCCTGCTCCGGCTCGTTCCATACTTGGGCTAATCCCATGATTGCTCACGAGACAAAAGTCTAAAAAAACATATAGAGAATTAAAATTACAAAGAAAACCAAACAAAGAAAATATAGAGCATCATGCACCTTCCCCTTCCAAATGTGGAGTGCAATCTCCAAAAACCAGAAGTTCAACCATTAATAAAAAAGAAGTCCAGATCCTACTGAAGATAGTGCCTGTGGTCCAGCTCCACACTTACAGACTAGTTACAACAAATTGCAGAAAGAAATCTACTAAGCGTTTTTTATTTCTGGAATGTAATCTGTCCTGGAATATCAATGTCAAAAAGATGAACCTGCATACAAGAAAATTTTTGCTGTGACATAAAAAACAAAGAAAGAAGCACCTGAGGAATAATAATGTTTAGTGTTGAAGAAAAGAAATGCACAAGGTGTAAGTTAACTAATCAAATGTTCTTAATAAAGGTAAGTTCAAGTTGTAAAAACACAGAAGTTCGGTGTTTTGGAAAAAACATCAAATGAACATGTAGAAAAACAAATTACACAGATGTATAAATCTTGTAAGTTCACGTTAAACACAAATTGAAGTTCTACCACTGTTTGAAGTATGCAAACATGTTACAAAAAAAATAAGTAAGGTATGCACGCATATTTGGGGAATAATCCCATAGTTGCCACAGAACAAACTAAAACCCAAATTAGAAAATTGAAAATTACAAAAAAACAAAAAAAGGAAAAATATAGCACGATGTTGCACCACCTTGCAATGTGGAAATTAGGAAGTTCAATCACTGGTACCATAGAAGTCCAATTACTACCACAGAATGTGGATGATCCAAAAAACTAGTCCCGAAGACAGAATAAATATAAAAAGGATGATTTGTGTATCCAAGGACCAGCTCCACATTTACGTATATGAGTACTCTGAAAACAAAAAAAACATACACAAAAAATTTATAACAACACCAACCGCAGATCTGCGCGTAGTCGGTCGTACCACAGGTGTGAAGTGGAGAGAAGCAACAGGCTTCAAAAAACTCCATCGAGCAGATTTATCCGAAGACGCCTGGGTTGACACGAAGGTATGAGCGTGGAAATCACTGAACTAAGTTATTAACATGCCTAGCGTTGTGCAGCCTCGATCTGATTCGCTTGTTGTAGAATGAGTACACAAGTAAAATTGGTAAAATAGTTGGAAAAGATATGTCTGCTTGCAAGCATTGAACTCTGTTGAAACAATAGGCTATGGTTGTGCTCTGTTGTGGGCATTGAGAACAGTATACTGAGTATAAATAGAGTGCAAAGAAATTTTTGTCTAATTTTTTTATTTTTGTGCTCTTTTGACATTTGTGCACTGAATCATTGGCGTACGTTGGCATAATATTGTGTGTTTTCATTTTCAGATTCAGAATCAGAATTGGTGCTGCTGGGGTCGGGTTCTCTGATTGCCTTCCAAAAAACATGCATTAGGGGGGAGGGGGCGGGGGCAGCGTTTGTACCCCTCCAAGCACGAATCCGCGGAGGTTCTTCACTCCCCACGACGCCACGCGCAAGCAGTTGCCGCCCTTGCTTCAGAGCAGAGGAGAGCGGGCTGGGCGAGGGAGAGCATGGCGCGGGGGAGTAATAGGAGTGGGGGAGTGCGCTGGTTACTCCAGTCGCCAGGGCAGGGGACAGGGGCGGAGAAATCGGGGGGAGTTGCAGTTGAAGGAGGCAGTGGAGCGTCGGAGAGGGGGGAGAGAGCGAGCGACAGAGGAAGAGGAATTTTCTGACAGGTGGTGGCAAGGGAGATGGTCAATTAATGCCTATCTGTCGTGGGACTTGCAGCACCACCGAATTTACAGTTTTACCCCCCAACAACTAAAATAGTAAATACATGTGTAGATAAAATAAATGCACCATTTGAATGCATCTATTATGATGAGATAAGATCACAAAACAGCATAGCTAATATCCTCAAAACCAAAATAGATGGCAAATACACTACTAAAGGAAGAAAGATACATACATAAATATGCCCCTAAAAAACAAGAGAAAAGAAGTTCAAAAAATAAAGAACAGAAGTTCAAGTACTCTAATAAAAGAAGTAAAGAATAAATAAACCATAAAGAAATAAAAAGAAGAAGTTCAAGTACAAAACAGATGAAGTTCATATCTAACCCTAAAAACCCTAAGATAGATAGTGGGGTCACGGATGTGATGGACTCGCCTCCGCATGCGACGACACGGCACGCCGCGTCGTCGCCTTCTCCGGCTTGTTCTTGTCTCGGCCTCGCAGGGGGACGGGAGGGGGGTCCCGACCCCCCTCCCCCCTGCTCGGCCTCGCCCTACCGCATTGCTGCGGCTAGGATTTGACAGGACGCAATGCGGTTATTCTGTTTCCACCCCCACCGCACGCACCCTAAACCCTAAAAACTCTAAGATAGATAGTGTGGTCATGGATGTGACAGACTCGCCTCTGTATGCGACAACGCGGCATGCCGCGACGTTGCCTGCTCCGGCTCGTTCCTGTCTCAGCCTCGCAGGGGGAGGGGAGGGGTCGTCCCAACCCCCCTCCCCCCGGCTCGGCCTCGGGCTACCGCATTGCTGCGCGCTAGGATTTGACAGGACAGAATGCGGTTATTCTGTTTCCAACCCCACCGCACACACCCTAAACCCTAAAAAACCCTAGGATAGATACCGGGGTCACGGATGTGACGGACTCGCCTCCGCATGCGACGACGCGGCACGCCGCGTCATTGCCATCTCCGGCTCGTTCCTGTCTCGGCCTCGTAGGGGGAGGGGAGGGGGTCCCGACCCTCCTCCCCCTTGCTCGGCCTCACGCTACCGCATTGTTGCGTGCTAGGATTTGACAGGACACAATGCGAATATTTTTTTTCCACCCCCACCGCACGCACCCTAAACCCTAAAAACCCTAAGATAGATAGTGGGGTCACGGATGTGACGGACTCGCCTCTGCATGCGATGATGCGGCACGCCGCGTCGTCGCCTGCTCCGGCTCGTTCCTGTCACGGCCTCAC
>NC_057813.1:604814864-604815457 GCF_018294505.1 Triticum aestivum
CGGTTATTCTGTTTCCACCCCCACCGCACGCACCCTAAACCCTAAAAACCCTAAGATAGATAGTGGGGTCACGGATGTGACGGACTCGCCTCCGCATGCGACGACGCAGCACGCCGCGTCGTCACCTGCTCCAGCTTATTCCTGTCTCAGCCTCGCAGGGGAAGGGAAGGGGGGTCCTGACCCCCTCTCCCCCCTGCTCGGCCTCGCGCTACCGCATTGCTGCGCGCTAGGATTTGACAGGACACAATGCGGTTATTCTGTTTCCACCCCCACCGCATGCACCCTAAACCCTAAAAACCCTAAGATGGATAGTGGGGGTCACCGATGTGACTTACTCGCCTCTGCATGCGACGACGCGGCACGCCGCGTCGTTGCCTGCTCCGGCTCGTTCCTGTCGCGGCCTCGTAGTGGGAGGGGGGGTCCCGACCCCCCTCCCCTCCCTGCTCGGCCTCGCACTACCGCATTGCTGCGTGCTAGGATTTAACCGGACACAATGCGAATATTCTGTTTCCACCCCCACCGCACGCATCCTAAACCCTAAAAACCCTAAGATAGATAGTAGGGTCACGAATATGACGGACTCGCCTCTGCAT
>NC_057813.1:604816189-604823227 GCF_018294505.1 Triticum aestivum
GCCTCCGCATGCGACGACGCGGCATGCCGCGTCGTCGCCTGCTCCAGCTCGTTCCTGTCTCGGCCACGCAGGGGGAGGGGAGGGGGGTCCCGACCCCCCTCCCCCCTGCTCGGCCTCGCGCTACTGCATTGCTGCGCGCTAGGATTTGACAGGACGCAATGCGGTTATTCTGTTTCCACCCCCACCACACGCACCCTAAACCCCAAAAACCCTAAGATAGATAGTGGGGTCACGGATGTGACGGACTCGCCTCCGCATGCGATGACGCGGCACGCCGCGTCGTCGCCTGCTCCGGCTCGTTCCTGTCACGGCCTCGCAGGGGGAGGGGAGGGGGGGTCCCGACCCCCTCCCCCCCTACTCGGCCTCGCGCTACCGCATTGCTGCGCGCTAGGATTTGACAGGACGCAATGCGGTTATTCTGTTTCCTCCCCCATCGCACGCACCCTAAACCCTAAAAACCCTAAGATAGATAGTGGGGTCACGGATGTGACGGACTTGCCTCCGCATGCGACGACGTGGCATGCCGCGTTGTCGCCTGCTCCGGCTCGTTCCATACTTGGGCTAATCACATGATTGCTCACGAGACAAAAGTGTAAAAAAACATATAGAGAATTAAAATTACAAAGAAAACCAAACAAAGAAAATATAGAGCATCATGCACCTTCCCCTTCCAAATGTGGAGTGCAATCTCCAAAAACCAGAAGTTCAACCATTAATAAAAAAGAAGTCCAGATCCTACTGAAGATAGTGCCTATGGTCCAGCTCCACACTTACACACTAGTTACAACAAATTGCAGAAAGAAATCTACTAAGCGTTTTTTATTTCTGGAATGTAATCTGTCCTGGAATATCAATGTCAAAAAGATGAACCTGCATACAAGAAAATTTTTGCTGTGACATAAAAAACAAAGAAAGAAGCACCTGAGGAATAATAATGTTTAGTGTTGAAGAAAAGAAATTCACAAGGTGTAAGTTAACTAATCAAATGTTCTTAATAAAGGTAAGTTCAAGTTGTAAAAACACAGAAGTTCGGTGTTTTGGAAAAAACATCAAATGAACATGTAGAAAAACAAATTACACAGATGTATAAATCTTGTAAGTTCACGTTAAACACAAACTGAAGTTCTACCACTGTTTGAAGTATGCAAACATGTTACAAAAAAATTAAGTAAGGTATGCACGCATATTTGGGGAATAATCCCATAGTTGCCACAGAACAAACTAAAACCCAAATTAGAAAATTGAAAATTACAAAAAAAACAAAAAAAGGAAAAATATAGCACGATGTTGCACCACCTTGCAATGTGGAAATTAGGAAGTTCAATCACTGGTACCATAGAAGTCCAATTACTACCACAGAATGTGGATGATCCAAAAAACTAGTCCCGAAGACAGAATAAATATAAAAAGGATGATTTGTGTATCCAAGGACCAGCTCCACATTTATGTATATGAGTACTCTGAAAAACAAAAAAACATACACAAAAAAGTTATAACAACACCAACCGCAGATCTGTGCGTAGTCGGTCGTACCACAGGTATGAAGTGGAGAGAAGCAACAGGCTTCAAAAAACTCCATCGAGCAGATTTATCCAAAGACGCCTGGGTTGACACGAAGGTATGAGCGTGGAAATCACTGAACTAAGTTATGAACATGCCTAGTGTTGTGCAGCCTCGATCTGATTCGCTTGTTGTAGAATGAGTACACAAGTAAAATTGGTAAAATAGTTGGAAAAGATATGTCTGCTTGCTAGTATTGAACTCTGTTGAAACAATTGGCTATGGTTGTGCTCTGCTGTGGGCATTGAGAACAGTATACTGAGTATAAACAGAGTGCAAGGAAATTTTTGTCTAATTTTTTTTATTTTTGTGCTCTATTGACATTTGTGCACTGAATCATTGGCGTACGTTGGCATAATATTGTGTGTTTTCATTTTCAGATTCAGAATCAGAATTGGTGCTACTGGGGTCGGGTTCTCTGATTGCCTTCCAGAAAACATGCATTAAAACGAGGTAAGTTCAAGCACAAAAGGTGCAGAAGTCCAACTCTGTAACACAGACATTAGAATCACTGGAAAAAATGCATTATCGAATTTGCTTTTCAGATTTCATCACTTGGGTGACAACACCTTCTCAGTCCGCGACCTTGAACGATATCCTACTACCCCATAACATCAAAACGACAAAGCCATCAAGCTGTCTCATGGAAGAACCGGAACCAACACGGGCGGACATGAGATCCAATCGCCCGATTTTAGGGGTGTATTCGCCTGGATGATCAAATTAACAATGCATGATCGATACAATCTAACTACTGCAATCAAATCCGCCCTCTATATTCACTGAAAAACAACAAATCGACAGAAGCCGCGGAAACCACTCCCGCGGAGGAAGAACACAGAAGCCAAAATCAAATCCGTTAAAATTAACGACAAATTGCCCACGAAACTCGTACTTACACCAAATTACAATCATGTTTATGTGTGTGTGTGTGTGTGTGTGTGTGTGTGTGTCTATATATATATAGAAAATATGCCAGTGCACGTCCTGGAGGTGCACACCAAAATCTAGATAAATGTAGTTATTTTTTGTTTCTCTTAAAAACATATTATTTGCGTGATGAAATGATGGGTAACGAAACAGATGCACTATTTGTTTCTATTAAAAACTTACAGACTAATAGCACAACATAAAAATCAATGAGTGTATCCCTTCATATCGAACCACGGGCCTCTGTATTTTCTATTTATCCCATGTCAGTAGAAACCCATATAGACAACAGCAACAAAACTTCTCATAAAAGACAGAGTTGAACCAAGTTGAGCTGTAGTCTGGCTTCGTGCGGTAGCATAAATTAGTACCAACGTGTGCGGGGTGGGTTGAAGGCAGAAGTCTCATGTCTCACATCAGCAGCAACGTGTGGCCTAGCAGTCGGAGTAGGAATGCAGCTTCGATCTTCAGAGTGTTGTGTGGTGGTGGCGGACAGACGGAGCATGCAACGGCGACCTTTGGACCTCATCTTGTTTAAATACGCTTCATGCAACCCACATTCCTCTGCCTTTAATTACTGAGGTAGCCTACAAATCCTCTTCCTTTTAAATTATGGGGCAGCCCACACAATCCTCTGTTTTTGTCATGGAGTGTGCACAACACGTCCCCCAATCTTGTTTATTTAGCTCACATCCATTAGTCACCACAATGTTCCCTTCCTCCTTCCCCACGTTTGCTTGTTAATCATAATGTATATGAATAGGTGCAAATCATTTCTGACGGCGAGGTGGAAGTAATAAACATGGCATGTGCTAGCTGAGTGGTTGGTATCTCCTAGACTGAACGAAAGGTCTTGAGTTCGACCTCGGTATTCTACATGGCGTCTATTTTTTGCTCCTTTTAAAAAAGCCCATGCTGGCCTGCATCGGTCAGATGCGCCAAGGCCCATTACAGTGGGGGCAGAGGCCCATTATTGCTGGCGAGGCAATGTTGACGAAAATATAATTAGGTGTGGCGTGTCAAAAATTAGTACCACCTCATAAAAAACAATAATAGTATAGATCATCTAAGCGGGACGAAACCGAAAAAAAAACTGAAAGCGTAAATTCACGTGAAGAAGGGTATTGTGACGGTGAACCCAAAGAGTCAACCCGTGATTTATTATATAGTAGGAAAATTGTCCGTGCGTTGCAACGGGGACATAAACTTTAGTTGTTCTACAGCAATCTAGAAGGGATTACATTGATGTGTAATATGTTCTTTGTTCTACAACCATACGTAGATGTGATTAGAGTTCAGTTAGAAATCTGAGATTATTTTCCTCTAAAAATGAACATTAGCCCTCAGAGCATCAACACCATCCGTGTCTTGTACGTAATCGAGGAGTAGTGTGTATTGTAGGTAGAAAGATGAGTTGTTGTTTAGGTAGTGTAAAAAAATAGCTAACAGAAACCATGACTTCGTTAACCAGGCAGCCACATTAAGTAAACAAAACCCATCATTTATCTGGCAGGCGGGATTGAGGAATAGTACCTCAAGAGAACTGGGAAATAATGCAAAAAAACCTGATAATACTGTACTACGTAATTTAGAAACGCTGAAGCATTTTCATATGATGATTTCATCAACCTTTTGTACCACATTGTATACATGAACGTAGTTTTCAGATCAAACACCTTGTAAGCACAATTTCGGATGAGACACGTTGTGTTATAAACTTATAATTCAGGTGGCACTCATTTTTCTTTCCTAACTATTTAAGTTGAGACCTGTCTCGAGCAGTTACAGCATAATCAAGCAGAGTTCAAGCACAATCTATTCCATTACACAAATAACCTTTTTTCTAAGTAAAATTCCATGATCACATCTTAGACCTATCTTGAACAGAGTTAAGGCATAATCTATTCCATTAACATTTTCCTATTCTGCTCAATACAATTTCATGATCACAACTGCATAAACTACTTATTATCAACAACACAAAACTGCTGGAGATTAGAGCAATCATGGAAGAAGAAAAGCGATGGAAATATATTAATGATTTGCAAAATAAACAAAGCAGGATCAAAAGAGGCACCACACCAGGTTATTCACACTTACGTAGCAATTGCTTCTGCCGCTAACATCTTTAGTCACAACCATAGCACCAGAATGCACTTCATTTATTATTATCACAAAAAGGACGTATACACCAACCACTCTATACATTTTTCCCCACAAAGAACCACTATATACATGTTCCGCCAAATGTTTACATCCTCCAGCACTTTCTTCCCTCATCCTGATGCATGCCACCCTCTCCAGCACTTGTCTCCTCAGCCCTCGGTACTCTGCTCCTACATAGCAGTTGTACAGAAGCAAGGTATTCACTCGGGAAAAAATATATTTCAACCAAGTAGATGCAGATGAATATGATCGAGTGGAAGAAGAATCAAGAACTTATATTTATACCATGAGGTCTATGAAAAATAATAAACTCGCTGAGGAGAAGAAACATGATGTCATTGCGTTGCTTTCGAACCACCGGGACAAAGTGGACAACATCACGACCGTGTCATTGACAATAGCCACACTACAGCATCATGCGCCGCTCTGCCTAGAGCCCTAGACCATAATCCTCCCCGGATATGGCGAGAGGTGATTACGAACAGAGCCTCCGGGCCTTCATGGTGGGGACATCAACAGACAATATTATGAATTTGTTTAGGTTCTGTGCTACTCACTGTCGTGAACGCAATGAACAACTTGATGGAGAAAAGGATTAGCCTACCTGAGAAGCATGATGGTGGCAGCCTATGTTAAGAGATTACAGAATTGTCAACACTTCAATGATTTCAAAGCTTGCAGTTTGTTCTGTGGAGACGATTCAATTTTTTAATTCCTCGAATGTCCTTTTTGTCTATAGGATGCCCTCATGGTCTCATATATCTCTCTGTGTGGAAAGATAACACTTTAAAGGCGAGTCTCATGAATGCAAGATAAAACCGCGTTGGTTATGTTCAAACTTTTCGTGTCACAATTGTGCTTTATTTCCTGCAAATAGGCACCTTACTATACATGATAATATCTAAAATAACAGGAAGCTGTATGATCTTATTCCACTACTGCCTAACTTTGTGATACACGATAATTGAGCGGATGTGACTTCTCTAATATGCATGTGCTATACATAAGAGAATCAAGATAAAAAATCTTTGATATGGGATGAAATCGAGATGCATAGAAAATCACTTATAATGGGTTCTTGCGTGTGGTCTAAGTAGTACAGAGCGAGAAGATAATTGGGAGCCTATGTCCATTGATGCATACCTGCTTGCATACATGTGTACTGCCTTGTTAGATTACTATATACGCACCACGTCGACAGAGCTTGTTGGCATGTGCTGCATAGATGATGATATGCAAGAAGGTAATGGATCTAAAAATAATGCAAATAATAAGGAATCAAGAATGTCTAGTGTGGATTAGTCTTGAACTCTCGATGGGCATCAACCAACAGACTGTCGTAGCAAATATCCAAGTTCTGTAGGCCGGTGAGACAACCTGATTTGTGCGAGGAACTGAAGATGGACCAAACAAACAACAAGTATAAGAAGATATTAAGGCAAGGGAGTGACATGGAGTTCAGGTGAGATCTGTACCATTGTGGTAGTGGTGGCTGGTGGTAAAAAGAGGAGATGCTATGGATGATAGGCAGTAGCACCAATATCTGAATCAACCTAGCTAGAATTTTCAGTGTGTAGTTGTGTGCAAACCTTGACAAATGATGTCCAGCTAGGCTTTGTTTGGCTGCACCTGTGCAGAGTTGTGGGCAATCTGCCTAGTCATTCTTCCCCTCCTCGTCCATGTACTCTCCTTCCGGCTCTTTCCTCAACACAAAGAGGGTGAATCTCATACAAATAACCGATGCAGCCAATGGTACAGTGATTACGCGTAGTTTGAAGAGGCTGTTGCTGGCGTCCTCAACGATCCCCTTGACCCCCCGCCACCGTCGTTGCTCAGCAGCGCCGAGCCCAGCCGGTCGATCCGAGGCCTCTGGCCAGGAACAACGTGTGCTCCAGCGAGATGTGCTACCCTTGCCGGCAACCGCACGCTGCCGCCTCAATAGGAGCACGCCGCCCTACCTGCCTACCTCACCCTGTGCCCCTTCTCCTTCTCATTTCTTCCTCTCTCCCTCACGGCCTGTCTCTCTTTTTCTCTGGATGAGTAGGGCTCCAGCCGCCGCCATCTAGCAAGCTGCCACACCAGCCACCAGATCCGTCGATGCCGCGCCTGAATCTGACAGTTTTCGCGCCGCCGCCGCGGCTCTTACCGCCCGCCGGCCCGTTCCGGCGAACTCCAGCGCCGCCTGCCCGTTTCGACGGAGTTGGCCGGGTGATGAAGAGCGGTGCGGCAAAGGAGGAGGAGAGAGAGGAGTTGGGGGAAGGTGCGGCGTCGGCGTCGAGTGTTCCCGGTGGTGGAAAGCCGCAGGGGTGGTGGCAGTGCACGGCGGGGGCGGCGCACGGCGGAGGAGCGGTGGCAGGCAGGGGCGGCGCGTGGCGGAGGGCC
>NC_057813.1:604823685-604851799 GCF_018294505.1 Triticum aestivum
TGCGTCGATGACGTTTCACATTGAGATTCTTCCCTTTCTTGTTCGTTGCCGAATAATTGAGCGCCTCGTTGTGAATTTTCCAAAACCATGGAGTACGATCTTTCTTAGGTAATGTAGTATTGATTATTCTTTTCACGTATTCTTCATCATCATCTTCCCTCATCGGGTTACCGTATTGGTCGTAGTCTTCCTCATTGGCGACTCCATCCATTCCAACGATGCTCCTTTTGGATCTCCTCACGACAACACGGCTGGGATTGGCCGGGTCGGTTATGAAGAAGCATTGTGTCAAATGCTTAGTGTGTACCCATGGCTCATTTTTCGCGATGACGGGAGTTCTCTTTGCGTCGGGTATAGACATGGTAGTGAATACTTGTTTCCTCTTACGACGTCCTTGGCCCATCTGACACGGATCATCGTCGCATCGTGCATTCCAGCATAGTCAAGCTCCCAGATCTCTTCGACCCTTTTGTAGAATATTTTAGTTGTGCCATTGGCGTTGGTCACCCATTCAATTGTCACCCCGGAGTTCTGGTAATCACTGCCATGTCTTTGGCCTCTGTGTAGAATGTTTACCTATTGATATCATATGACTGATAGGTCACGAGCTTGGGCGCAGGGCCATGTGCTAAGGCGTGTATGAGCAATCCGTCTGAATTGCCCTCTTCCGGGGGATTTTCATGAACTTGCACTTTGAACCAACACAAGAAAGTGGCGGTGTGCTCTATAGTAACTTGGTCGTCCGTCTTGAGCATCCCATTATCACGGTACTTCTTTGCAATGCTTTCTTTATGCCATGCCACATAATCATCTACCACATCTAGGTGTTGTAGCACTACTAAGTTAACCCTGTCAAAGTCGTTCCGTTGATCCGAGTAGTCCACGTGCAATTCCATGAGGCCAATGTTGTGACCATCTCGTTTGAGCTTCCCATCGTGCTTCTTGATGGGGAAACCGACAACAGGGTCTCCGGCGCCAATCTAATCTCTCAAAAGGATTTGCACTCATGTGTCAGATACCCCTGGACGATACTGCCATTGGGACGGGACATGTTACGAACGAATCCTTTGATGACCCCATTCATCCTCTCTAACTGCATCATGCTATGAAGGAGTGTCTTCCTGAGGTCGATGATGTCGTCCACGATGTGGACACACAGATGCACCATGAGGTCAAAGAACACGGGCGGGAAGTACATCTGAAGATCACATAGTATGACAATGGTCTCTTCCTGTAGCCTAAGGAGCTGCTTCACACTTATGGACTTTCGAGAGATAATGTCGAAGAAGTTGCAGAGACCAGTAAGCGTGTCACAAACGTGCTTCTCTCCCTCTATTGGCAACCGGGAGTATCTGCTCATCATCACGTGAGAGTCATGAGACTTCATCCCGCTGAACCTTTAACTGTCGCCATATGTCATACAACCCGGAGAGGTCTCGCGCCGGACAGTCCTCATCGCAGGATTCGTTGACCTCAGACGCTTTGGCGAGCGAGACGCCTCCAGAGGCCCCTTCCCCGAAGTCCAGGCGCAGCACTGAGGTGTCATCTCAACGAGGCTCGGACCAGGGGAGGCATGTCTCTAGGGCCGGACACACAGGGGCGGCGGCCTCCCGGCGTGTCGACGGTGGGGGCGATCACGGGTCCGGAGCATAGCCGGACAAGGTCGTGGAGACCTCTAAGGCTCCAAGATCGGGCGAGCAGCCACCTTAGACGGTGGGAGGCTTGCCTACCCCGCCGGCAACCTCCGTCCAAGCAGAGCTGCCTGGCGGTCTATCGACAGTGTTAAAGAGCGCATCTATCATTGATGAACATCAGATCCTCATGGGTGTGGTGATTGAAAAGATTCAGTCTGCCGAAAGCGGGCTGAATGAGTCCTGCCTTGGCCTTATAAAGGCCTTTGAGGTATGTTTTCTAAGAAACCTTTGAGGAATCGTCATAGTATGAGTAGTAGCCCCTGATACACTGTCCGGCGAAAGAGAGAAAGAGCGGCTGAGGGCATCAAACACTCTGCTTTTGCAGGAGCCTTTGCTAATGACATATAACCCTTTATGTGAAAACATGCATCTGCAGAGAAGACGGCCGCTCATAGTGCGGAAGTGTCCGGACTAAAGCAGAGCCTGGAGCGGGCCGAAGAAGAACTTGGCCGTGTAAAGAAGCAATTGGAGGACAAGCAAGGTATGTTGAAACATTGTCTTGAATGCGGCACGAATGAGTAATTGTGCCTAGTGAAAAGTATTTGTATTGTATGCCCTAGGAGCGAGTGCCGAGTATGAGGCACCGAAGAAGGCTGTGGCTGATGCCAACGAGAAGGCCGCCGTCGAACAGGCGCTTCATGAGAAACACGAAGCCAGGGTCATCGCAGCTGAGCGAGAGCTCCAGGAAGTTGTGAAGAAAAGCGAGGGCTTGGAGAAGAGTTTAGTAGGAAAAGAATCCGAACTCGCCCAAGCTCTCCAAGCCGCGGAAGATGCTCGGGGAGAAGCCCGAGGTGCTGTGCAGGACATCCAGGAGGCCCGGAAGGTTGCGGTTGGTAAGGCATGTTGTATTCATGGCCATTTGTACATGATAATAGGGAGAACTCTAAGCGATGAGCTGAATTCTTGTTTTTCCAGGGGCGTTTGCGAATTTGCCTCGCAGTCTATCAGATGTCGCCCAATTCTACCAGACCGAGGAGAAGAAGTCTGCGGGGAGGGATTTCTGTTTGCAATATTGGCGCCAAACTATCCGGTGCCTTTTATCGATCAGCTGAAGCAGCTGGTCGAATTGCACTAGGCGGCTGAACTAGCCATGAAGGACTTGGTTGTCCGGCTGTGGCCCGCGGAGCCCATTCCGAGCAGTTACTTCAGACTCATGAAGCGGATTGTGGGCGCCTGTCCTCGTCTTAATGCTATTAAGAGATCACTCTGTATAGAGGGTGCGCGCATGGCGTTTGCCCGTGCGAGAGTGCATTGGGGGAAGCTTGATGCGGAGAAGCTGATGACTGAGGGGCCGCCAGAGGGTAAGGAGCACCGCAAGCCCGAGCTATACTATGAAGGTGTACTGAAGGGAGCCCGCCATGTGGCGAATAAGTGTACCAAAGACATTATATTTCCCTGAGGGTACTCCTGCCGTTCTTTGTAATATGGGATAATGGAACTTTTATTATTTATTGCCTATTTTGTTTGAACATTTGTTCTTCCTGTGCGGCTGTTTAGTGTATGTAAATCCTAAGAGTTGGCTAGTCGTCGGCTTCTGCCCCCACGAAAGAAATACGGGGGTGTTCGGGACATACCTAAACACGCTTTATCCCATAGCTAGGTCCTTTTAAGGAGGTGTTCCTCACCACGAACCAGGCAATCGGCCTATGAGGCTTTACCACTCTCACTTAGCCATAGGAATTTGAGCATGGTCGGCGCAGCCCCTAGTGTTCGGAAGACCGCACTAGGGGCTCTATTATCGCCTGATCGGAAGACCGATCCCTCACACTCTGCCTTTATAATGGCGTTATGAAGAATAAATCTTTAAGGATTTTACAACCTCTCGAATAGCTGACCAGCTCTCGCTGTATCATGACAGTCGATTTTCTCCTTTCTCTACTGAGGTGCTCGTCCGGCAGAACCGGGACACAATCACAGTAGTTCTCCTAGTACTACCTTAGCCGATGGGGCGGAATGTAAGGTACAAAAACATGGGAGCCGGGCAAACCCAACCAATGACCCAAGACATGATTCGGAGCTGATGCATATAGTGTTATAAGTTTGGGGTGCCGAGCGACTGAAAAGGTGGTTGGACTTTTATTGCCGTACTGTGAAGCCCCTGGCATAATCGGGCATAACACAAGGCGTGGGTGCCGTTTTTGACAAAAAGGCATCATTGAGAAACGACACCCGGTAAGTGTTATTTAAGTCTACGCATTGTAGTAGCATGATATGTCTATGCATATGAGTACGATTTATGATTATGAGAAGAGGGGTTTTGGCCGGAACCTGTCATGGCCGGACTGGAGGGGGCTGTGAATGGTTCTGAAGTGAATCCGGACTGCCTTCTCTGGGGGGGGGGTCACTTACGTGTTCCTGTCCTTGTGTGCCCGGGCCGATTCCACGTCGCCAATCCTGTTCTGCGTCAAAGTTAATTTGTAAAAGAAAATACTTGAAGGCAGCTAAATGTCCTATTGTGGTTGGTCCGAGGGTTCCTGATCGGAACCTGGTTAGCCCATCCGTTATGCCGTGAAGTAGCGCGGACTCCTCCATTTGTGTCCGGATAGTTGGCTGTCATATCAAAATTTTGATAGGCAGGCACGACTCATTAAGGGCGGGGTTCGGCCTTGCCCATAGGTGTGATTATATCTCACGGGGTTTGCCAAACGGATTACCACGTGGATTCTAGTCAACATGGTTCGTCCCGTTAACATATGGTAAATAGAAGTAACACAACTACTATAGACTTTGAATGGAGCTCCCACCCACCCACCCACCCGCCCACCCCTAAACCCTAGCCCACTGGCGATCTCCATTGCTCTCCACCAATTTGGTGGATCGATCCACTCATCTTGTTCGGCGTCTTGAGATCTCTCTGATTATATCTTCGTTGATGGATTTTTTTTCGGGATCTACCCTTGATCTGGACTTCTCCAGGGGTAGAGTTTTTGCTGATGAGATCTATAGGGCGTCTGGCCTTACTGTCCATCCCATGGATGGCAGAGGGGCATTTACCCTGGTGGTCTCCTTTAGCAGGCATGATTTTAGGCTTGATGAGGATTCTGTGGCAGCCGCATTGGAATCGGTGTTGGGAGGATCGGCCATTGATCTCTGGGTCTCCTATATTGCTGATAAGGTATTTAGTTTCAATGTTTCATGCAAGGATGTTGGTTTTCATATTGTGGACACTAGATCATATTCTTGTCCCCAATTCAAATGCTATTTTCATCTGTGGGGAAATGGGGGCCCAAATTGGTTACGTGAATTCAAAATTTGGAAGAAAGAGTGTGATGCTGAGTGGATCTTGGTCAGTCCTTCTAAACATAGAGCAGCCTTGGGCCTCCTAGCAATGCACAAACCTCCGTCAAAATCAGCATTTAAATCCAGGTCTTCTATTAAGAAAAAGTTATCTTTTGCTACGTTTCAACAATATGATGCATGCAAAGGGTATAGATATCATGCTACGGCTGAGTGCATTGGGGACATTGTGAATGCTGGTTATGAGATTTCTGATAGGGAGCGTGAGGTAATTTCTCCGCCACAATCTGATGTTCTTAATTGGACTGTTGCTTCGCCACCAATCATCTTTGGCACGGTGAGCTCGTCGGAGATCCAACTACGTTTGGCATCTAGGGGTACTACCTCGGATCTTGCGCCGGCAGGTTCGGGCAGGATTTCTGGTCCTCAATTTTTTTCCCATTCTGGGTTCTTCGGAAGCCGGCCCATCTAGCTCTAATGCTGTGTCGAGCTCATCTCAGGCCTCTTTTGATCAAATGATAAATGATATGGTGGATGAAATTGTTACATGTCACACATGTTTTAAGCGGGGCCATTTTTCCTCTTCTTGCACATCAACTTTAAAGTGCTTGGGCTGTTCTCGGGTTGGACACAGTAGGCGTGACTGCACCCGTTTCGCTAAGAGATTGGGTCTGGTTTGGAAACCCAAGCCCGCTAACGATTCAGTTTCCGAGGCAACAGCTACAGGGAGCGAGAATATCTCTCTGTCAGGATTTCTACCTAACCGGGACTCTTCGGTTTTGATTGCACCCTCCACATCGTCCAACTCTGTTCATCCTGGTCCCGGGACGCCTCCTGGCTCTCCGTTAGCTCCACCGCCACCGCCTCCTGAGCCACCTTCGCCAGCGCCACCCATGGCCAACTTCCCTATTGATCGAATGCAGTATGTCCCGGTCGGACATCACATCATCGATGCGGGGGATGCAAGATGGCCGCGTACCTTTGTCACGCCGCATGTCCCTATCATGCGCCGTCATGAAGACTACATGCTTGCTGAGGTCATGCCGGTGCCGGCTGCCAATGAGATTGGTGCTGCTCGTGAGGAGGTTGCTGAATGGCTGGAAGCTCATGGATATCAGGTTTGTTCTGTTCAACCGTGGATCAATGCTGTTGGGCTGTTTCGTGTTAGGGATCCCGCAGTTTGTTTTTCGCTCATCCAACTCCCTCCACAGCACCTTGGCAATGATCGGTTTGTCCGCTTTATGAAGCATGATGAGGGGGAGGGATTTCGTGGAGCTCAGGGTTTTCGTCAGGGTTTGATTATGCTACTGGGCATCCCTCTAGATCTTCGCAATACTGATAATATTAGAGCGACAGTGAACACTTTTGGCAAATTTCATCATTGGAACAGTGAGGATCCATACTTAGTCAGATCACTAGTGTTTGCTTCCTTTCCTAAGGACATATTGGTGCCTCGTGATGTCGTTTTTAATGATTATGCTGCATGGGGTGGGGCAAGAGTGTCATGGACAGCGCCCATATATATCCTTGGTGCCAACTTTGCAGAGCAAATGCCACAAGATGAGGATTGGATGCCAATTAATGGAAATCCTCACCCCCTTCCTGGGGTGCCCTTTCCTGAACTTCCTCAATTCATCCTGCCCAACTACCCTGCTTTAGGTTGGAATGAGGTGCCACAACCTCCTCCAGAGCAACCTAATATGGGGGATAACAATTGGGGAAATCCAGTTTGGGGAGAAGATGATCAAGTGCAGAATGATGAGGAAGTGGAACAAGAGTCCATGGTGCTTGATATCTCAGAAGATCATTCTCTATCAGTGGAAGAGCATATCCAGCCAAATTTTGTACTTCTTGTCGATGTGGAACAACCTGAGGTGCCAGAAGTCGGACAGGAGCAACCAGTGGCTGAAAACAATATTGCTCCTGTTTACAATCCTGATGATTGGCTTTTGTGGTCTATCAGCCACCTGCATCTCAACTTCAAATTCAACCCTTCATGGAGGATTCCACGGTGTTGTAGGTGGTTTCAGATGTCTTTGCTGCTAAAGTTGTGTTTGGGCCTGAGCTGCCCCTTGAGATGACCTTCATAAGGAATTTTGAGGCCATCTTGCACTCAGAAATATGCTTTGAAATCCCCAAGCCAATACAGGTGTTGCCTTTGCAATCTGTTTTGCTCTCTAAAAGAAGCTGGGACTTGGCCTTTGAGGTGCCAAGCCTGCCCTATTATAACACTGCACTGGAGCATAGGCCTGTGGCTAGGGCTCTTTTTCCAGTTCAACAGATTGAGTCATCTCCTATTGATGAGGCAGAGCAGTTTAGTGAGCCACCTGAACAAGCTGGAGTTGAGCAGAGAAAGGTTAGAAGGCCCAGAAAAGCCATGGCTCCCACTCCAGTTGTGGAAACTTCAGTAAGGAGGTGCACTAGAGGATCTCTGCAGAGAGATGGCTTCAAACCAACTTTTCAGGAGCTTCCAATGCAGGCAAAGAGGAGGAAGCCCAAGGCCAAGCCCTTCAGCTACAGTGTCACAGAACATGCAGGATGAGCCAATTGAAGATCTTCCACCACCTACTCCCATACCCAAGCTGCAGCAGATTGGCCAGGAGTTGGGCATTGCTGATGATCTAATTACTGTGGAGCAGCTTATGGCTGATCCCTCTACTCCAAAAAACAGTACTGTCAATGTTTAGTTGTCAACTGGCTAGTTGGGGGTGGAAAGTGTTCTGTTTATCAGAGTTCTTGTCTTCTAATTCTGTTTGTAATAATCAAACTGTTTCATGCTGGACATGTGCGCTTGTTGAGGATGGTGGCATTAGGTGTCATCAGAATATTTTATCAGCTCTTTTTGGATTAAATGAGTAATTCTTGTAAGAACTGGAGTGTTTTGTGCTGGAATGTTAGGGGTTTAAATTCTGAAGCTAGGCAAAGAGCTGTCAGACAGAAGTTGGAGGAAAGCGAGTGTGTTATTGCCTGCCTCCAAGAGACCAAATGTGCATCTTTTGATTTCAGATCTATTAGATCTTTTTGCCCTAAAAGATTTTATAGCTTCGCTTTTTCCCCTTCTGAGGGTGCTTCTGGGGGCATTTTGGTAGTGTGGAATTCTTCAGTTTTCTGGGGCACTGTAGTTGAAATTCAACAGTTTGCAGTTGTACTTCAGTTTATCTCCAAGCAAAATAATGAGCACTGGTCTCTTGTTTCTGTGTATGGTCCATGCCAAGGGGAGGCTAGGGACATTTTTGTCAGCTGGTTATATAACTTGCAAATTCCAATGGGTGATAACTGGCTCTTGGTGGGTGATTTCAACTTCATGAGATCTCTGGAGAATAGAAATTTACCTGGTGGTGATCTGAATGATATATTCATTTTTAATGAAATAATTGCACATCTTGGGCTGCTTGAGTTGCCACTTAAAGGGAGATCTTATACATGGTCTAACATGCAGGATAATCCTTTGCTACAGCAGTTAGATTGGTTTTTTTACTTCTGTTTGATTGGATCTCTTCATATCCCATGACTGAAGTGTTGCCATTGGCTAGAACTGCATCTGATCATGTGCCATGTGTGGTGACAATTAAGACTTCTATTCCTAAATCCTCTATATTTAGGTTTGAGAATTACTGGGTTGAGCTTGAGGGGTTTATGGAGTGTGTACAACAGGCTTGGCAGAAGCCTTCCCACAAAACTCATATCACTGCCAGAATTGCTGACAAATTTAAAACCTTGAGAGGGGCCCTAAAGAGATGGCAGATGAGTTTCTCTAAGCTTAAAATGCTGATTTCAAAATGCAATGAGGTCATTTTATGTCTTGATGGCCTTGAAGAGGCTAGACCTTTATATCGACCTGAATTTAATTTGTCGGAGTAATGGGCCATGGGTAGGCTAACCCGAGCCCCAGGACATTTCAAGACATCGGGGCAGGACGCGCCCCTCAGGCCGAGTCCCAGGAGCGACTCCAAAATATGCCGAGTCCCAGACGGCGACTCCCAGATAAGCCGACTCCAAGCTGGCGACCTCCAGAGAGGCCGACTATGGAGAGTCGGCCCAAGACTCCTCCTTCATCTCAAAGTACGACGCGGGGTACGGTCACGGCATGGCCGTTCCCCCCTGCTTACGAAGGGTCGGCATGGCTACAGTGAGCCGTATCGCTGGAAGATCTCCGGCAAGATGCGACAATGTTCCCATGCCTGCCCTGATCTCAGCCATAGTGCGCAGTACACTGTGCCCACGACGCCGGCCTGTACGACCCGAAGGCGGCGGGGCCGCCTGTCAGTGGGTGGGCCGAAGGCGGCCTGGGCAACCCGAAGACGGACCTGTGGGAGTCGGCCTCCCTAGAGTCGGCCGACTCCTCCCAAGGCCCCACGAGCCATTAACCAGATAAGATGGGGAATGGCGACAGTGACCACCCGATAGACGGCGGCACTGTTGCCACAACCCGATGACCGAGCCTGCGTCATCAGGAGTGCCGCTACAGCATCAAGCCTGTCCGCGGGACCCGCCAGTCAGCGGGCCCCAGAAGCCGGCGACGGCGGCCTGAGAGACAGACGGCTGGGACCCGCGCCCAGCCGGATTACTATTGTACCCCTGGGGGGTAGGCCTATATAAACCCCCCGGGGCACCCATGCAAAGGGTTCAGACCTAGATAGAGATAGACCAGATAGCACAGGGAGGAGAGAGCTAGCCTTGCCCTCTCCTGCCTCCCGAAACAGCTCCAGGAGCACCATTGTAGCTACTTTGGCTGAGTGATCATGCAGAGACCCTGCAGAGCAGCAGTAGGGGTGTTATCTCCTAGGAGAGCCCTGAAGCTGGGTAAGTTCCACCGGCGTGCATGTCTTCGCCTCATCCCGCTTCCAGGCATCGGCGACATTCTACTCGCTCCCACCATGATAAGCCATCCATTGGCATATGTCATACCCAACCCCCGACATTTGGCCTCCACCGTGGGGCGAGGTGCACCGTCATCCGGAGATCTGCTCTGGAGGGAACCCTGTTCCTCCCCGGCGAGCACAGCCAGTCCGGCACGCCAGATGGCGTCTGTGCCGACGAGCTGCACGGCGCTGAGATCGCCTATGCGGCCAGCTGCCTCACCGATCTTATCGGCGAGGTTCGCCTCTCTGATGAGCCTGCATCCGATGCAGGCACGAGTGTTCCCGAGAGCCTCCTCACGGGCCTCCTCGACCAACTCCATGTCGCCGGCGAGCCTGCCGCAGACCTGGAGTCCATAGGATCCACCGACCTGATGCTGGTCGACTCCAACACCGCGTCGCTCGACGCGTTCCCCACCAACGTGGTGGTCTACGACAAGCCGCTCCCTTGCGCGGGGAGCGGCGGAAGCACCGTCACTGAGGTCCTCGTCCTCGAGCACAGCGAGCGCTCCGGCGAAGGAGCGCACGACCCACTTGACGCGGCCCTGCGAGGCCTTGCAGCGCCAATTCCGGAAGACGCCGACGCCGAGACGCTGGAGGCACTCCACCTTCAGCTCGTCGAAGGCGCGAAGAAGCTCACAAGCATGAGGCGCTTGTCAGAAGCTTACCAATGTGAGATGGATCGCGCCATAGGCGGCTCACCGGCTCCGACCGGGCCTAGCCGCCTAGGCGCGGTCCGACAGCGCGACGCGGCAATCGCCAACCTCTTCGGGGCCGATCGCCCTATGTATGCCACGCCCGCAGAGAATATCCGCGCCGCCCAGGAGGCGGCAGACGAGCTCGACAACTTCGAAGGCGAAGAGCGTCGCGTCATGACAGAGCGAGTTCAGCAGCTCCTCAACGCGGCCGCCCTGTAGAATGATGCCGGCTGCCATACCGAGGCACCGCAGCGCCAAAACGATGACCCACCGCCTCGCCGAGACCAAGGTGCGACGTCTCGGACGCCGACTGGTGGGGCCCGTGGGAAGAAGGACAAGGAGCCGGCTGTCAGCCACAGTCGGACTCATATCACCATCGAGCGCGACCAAGACGGCCGCCCCAAAGCGGTGGAACGGCGGGACGACTACCTGCCTCCCCCCCCTCGCAGAGAAAGGCGAGTCTCCCTGCCGCCCGTGGAACATCCGACTCTCGGCGACCGCCTTGGCCGCCGAGAGGGAGTCGGAGAGAACGATGCCCGCCACCGGATCGACCGACTCCACCGATCCCTGGTGCTGGAAGAAGAAGACGAGTTGGGTCCCCCCTGCTTTGGACCCCGCATCCGAGATGAGCCCTTCCCCAAAGGGTTCACGCTTCCCCGAGACACACCCAAATATACCGGCACCGTGAAGCCGGAAGATTGGCTGATTGACTACTCCACCGCCGTCAACATAGCGAACGACAACAAGCGTGTTGCCGTAAGATACGTCCCGCTCATGCTCCAGGGCTCGGCCCGGACGTGGTTGAACAGTCTGAAGCCTCGCAGCATCAACAGCTGGGTCGACTTCACCGAGGCTTTCGTCCGCAACTTCACCAGCACGTACAAGCGACCTCCCAAGCCGCGCCAACTTTCCTTGTGCGTGCAAGGCCCTGACGAGTATACTCGCGACTACCTCACGCGCTGGGGTGAACTCCGGAACTCCTGCAAGGGCTTGCACGAGGTGCAGGCCATCGAGTATTTTTACTGCCGGGTGCAGAGAAGGCACCCTCCTCAAGCACAAGCTCCTCTGCGACGAGCCGGAGACCCTCGATGAGCTGCTGATTACAGCGAACAAATACGCCACGGCCGACTCCTCCATGAAGGCGGAGATTCGGGTCAGCACGACTGGCAAAGTCGCCCCTCAGGCTCCAAGAACTCCGACTGGAGACACCTGTCGGCGGCAACATGAGAATGACCAAAAGCGCAAAGCCCCGTAGCCGACTTCCAACAGTCGGCAAGTGGCAACAGCAGAAGACCAGCAGTTGGAGGGACCACCCCCGGCAAAGCGACAAAAGGGCGGCAAGGCCAACTGGCTGCCGGCCTTCTCCTATGAGTAGACTCTAGACGGTCCCTGCAAGTTCCACAGTGGCGTGAAGCCGTCAAACCACACCACCAGGAAATGCCACTGGCTGACCAGAATCGCCAAGGGGGACGGCCTGCTCCCTCCCCCTCCTACTGGGCCGCCTCCTCCACAGCCGCCCCAGTAGCCAGCCGTCAGGCCAGTCGGCGCGATACAAGACGAGTTCCCGGATGAGCACGAAGCCTATGTGGTGTTCACCAGTGTAGCAGATGACCGACGCAGCAGGCGCCAGCAGCAGCAAGAAGTGAATGCGGTTGCATCAAGTCCCCCAGAGTTCATGCATTGGCCCGAAAGGCCTATCAGTTGGAGCAGAGCTGATCACCCAGAGGTGATGCCGAGTCCGGGCTCCTATGCCTTGGTCTTAGGCGCCACACTCGCCACTGATAGGTGGGCCGCTCGCTTCTCGCAAGTACTGATAGACGGAGGTAGCAGTATCAACATCCTGTACAAGGATACAATGGAGAAATTAGGAATCAAGCGAAGACAGCTTCAGAGTAGCCGGACTGTGTTCCACGGAATTGTTCCTGGCCTTTCCTGCTCGCCAATCGGCAAGATCCTGATAGATGTCCTCTTCGGAGAAAAGGATCATTTCCGCCGAGACCCAATTTGGTTTGAGGTGGTGGACCTTGAAAGCCCATACCATGCATTGCTTGGCCGACCCGCCTTGGCCAAGTTCATGGCGGCCCCGCACTACGCCTATCTCAAGATGAAGATGCCGAGCTCTAAGGGAATACTAACTATGTCCGGCGACTACAGGAAGTCGTCCGCTTGCGCGGTCGAAAGCAGTCGGCTGGCCGAGTCCTTGGTGATCGCAGCTAAGAAACGGCTTCTTGATCGGGTCGTGGCGATGGCCGGCAAGCAGCCCGAGTTATCGCCCGACCCCAAGGAGTCGGAAGCAGAAGGATCATTCAAGCCGGCCAGAGAAACAAAGAAGATACCGTTGGACCCGGAGCACCCGGTGAGGTACGCTGTCATGGGCACAGGCCTTGACAGCAAATAGGAAGGTGAGCTCGTCGATTTCCTCCGTGAGAATCGCGACATCTTCGCATGGTCCCCCAAGCACATGCCTGGTGTCCCGACGGAATTCGTCGAGCACAAATTACATGTCTGGTCTGATATGAAGCCCGTGAGGCAGCCCTTGTGCCGCCTGTCAGAGGAAAAAAGAAGAGTTGTTGGAGAAGAGATAGCCCGGCTCTTGGCAGCCGGCTTCATCATGGAAGTGTTTTTTCTAGAGTGGCTGGCAAACCCAGTACTGGTGCTGAAGAAGAACAAGCAGTGGAGGATGTGCATTGAGTACACGAGCCTCAACAAGGCCTGCCCCAAGGACCCATTTGCTCTGCCGAGAATCGATTAGGTGATAGACTCCACAGCCGGATGTGAGCTGTTGAGTTTCCTAGATGCATATTCAGGATATCACCAGATCAAGCTGAACCCGTCCGACAGACTGAAGACCACCTTCATCACGACGTTTGGAGCCTTCTGCTACCTAACCATGACGTTCGGCTTGAGAAACGCCGGCGCCACCTTTCAGCGTTGCATGCAGAAATGCCTCCTGAAGCAACTCGGCAGAAATGCCCACGTCTATGTGGATGACATAGTGGTGAAGACGGAGAAGTGTGGAACCTTACTGGAGGACCTCAAGGAAACATTTGAGAATCTGCGCCGATTCCAGATCAAGCTCAACCCAGAGAAGTGCGTTTTTGGAGTACCAGCCGGCCAGCTCCTCGGTTTCCTGGTCTCCGAACGCGGCATAGAGTGCAATCCTGTGAAGATCAAGGCCATCGAGAGGATGGAAGCACCCAGACGACTGTTAGATGTGCAGAAGTTCACCGGCTGTTTGGCATCCATCAGCCGATTCATCAGTCGGCTGGGCGAGAAGGTTCTCCCATTGTATCAGCTCATGAAGAAGACGACCTTCTTTGAGTGGACTCCCAAGGCGGACGAGGCTTTTCTCCAGCTAAAGAAGATGTTGACTACTCCCCTGTGATGGCGGCTCCGACTCCCAAAGAGCCCATGCTCCTGTACATTGCCGCCACCAGCCGAGTAGTCAGCACAGTCATTGTAGTCGAGCGCAAGGAGGAAGGCAAGGCGCTACCTGTCTAGAGACCGGCATATTACTTGAGCGAGGTGCTGTCGGCCTCCAAGAAGAACTACCCCCATTACCAGAAGATGTGCCACGGCGTGCATTTCGCCGCCAAGAAATTGAAGCCCTACTTCCAGGAGCACCCAATCACTATGGTCTGCACAGCTCCACTGGCCGAGACCATCGGAAGCCAAGAAGCTTCTGGCCGGGTGGCCAAATGGGCCATCAACCTGGCCCCCTACACCATCTACTACGAGCCCCGCACCGCCATCAAGTTGCAAGCACTGGCCGACTTCCTCGTAGACTGGGCCGAGACCCAGTATCTGCCGCCAGCGCCCGACTCCACCCATTGGCGGATGCACTTTGACGGCTCCAAGATGCGCACCGGCTTGGGAGCCGGCGTCATCCTCACTTCCCCCAAGGGCGACAAGCTCAGATATGCGTTGCAGATCCACTTTGCCGCCTCCAACAACGTGGCCGAGTACGAGGCTCTCATCGATGGCCTCCGGCTTGCCAAAGAACTCGGCATTCGCCGGATCCTGTGTTATGGCGACTCTGACTTGGTGGTCCAACAATCATCTGGCCATTGGGACGCCAAGGATGCAAATATGGCAAGCTATCATTTCCTCGTCCAGCAAATCAGCGGATACTTCGAGGGGTGCGAGTTCCTCCACGTGCCAAGGAACGACAACGACCAAGCAGACGCCTTGGCACGAATCGGCTCCACCCGCCAGGCAATACCATCTTGTGTCGCCCTCCGGCGCCTCCTCAAGCCTTCTATCAAGCCATCACGAGAATAAGATTCAATATTTGTGCCGGCTCCGCCTGAGGAAGACGGATCCAACTCCAAGAAACACACAGTCGAAGCCGGCCCGGGGACTTCAAAACTCGGCCCGGGGACTGCAGTGGCAAGATCGAAGACTCCAGAGCTCGGCCCGGGGACTGCTCCAGTCAGCCCCGGAACTTAGTCAAATCAGCAAGCGGCTGCGGACTCCAACCCGCCGCCTCCCAGCCCGGCCGCCCTTATCCAAGTCGCACTAGTGGCAATTGAAGAAATAACAGCACCTTCATGGGCCCAGCCCATCCTCAGGTTCCTAGTAAACAGAGAACTGCCAACGGATGAAATCTTGGCTCGGCAAGTGCAACACCGAGCAGCAACCTACACCATAGTCAACAGGGAGCTGGTCAGGCGCAGCGTTACCGGCGTCTTCCAACGCTGCGTCGAGGCAGAACAAGGTCAAGCAATCCTCAGAGACATCCATGAAGGTTAGTGCGGTCACCACGCGGCCTCCAGGGCACTCATCGCCAAAGCCTTTCGGCACGGTTTCTTCTGGCCAACCGCCCTGGAAGAGGCCAAAGAGTTAGTCCAAAAGTGCAAGGGGTGCCAGATTTTCCATTCCAAGCCACTTCAGCCAGCTTCCGCACTCAAGACTATCCCCATCGCCTGGCCCTTTGCAGTCTGGGGCCTGGACATGGTGGGACCATTCAAGATGGCACGAGGTGGCTTGACTCACCTACTTGTCGCAGTAGACAAGTTCACCAAGTGGGTGGAGGTGAAACCCATCAAGAAGCTAAATGGTCCGACTGCAGTGACCTTCATCGCTGACATCACAACTCGGTACGGCATCCCACACAGCATCATCACCGACAATGGCACGAATTTTGCCAAAGGCGCCTTGGCCCGTTTCTGCGTGATGCAGGGCATCCGACTGGACTTAGCGTCCGTTTCCCATCCGCAGTCAAACAGCCAAGTGGAGCGAGCGAACAGCCTCATCTTGTCCGGCATCAAGCCTCGACTCGTCGTACCGCTGGAGCGATCTACCGGCTGTTGGCTTCAGGAGCTGCCTGCCGTCCTGTGGAGTCTGCGCACGACTCCAAACAAGTCAACCGGCTTCACACCTTTCTTCTTGTCTATGGCGCCAAAGACGTCATCCAAACGGACATAGAATTCGACTCCCCGCGAGTTACCATGTACACCGAGGAAGAAGCAGAAGAAGCACGTCAAGACGGCGTCGATCTGCTGGAAGAAGGCCGACTGTTGGCACTTAGCCGGTCCAACATCTACCAGCAGAGCCTGCATCGATACTACAACAGGAAGGTCAGGCCAAGATCTTTCCAATAAGGCGACCTTGTGCTCCGGGTGATCCAGCGAACAGCCGGCCAGCACAAGCTGTCGGCACCTTGGGAAGGCCCCTTTATCATCAGCAAGGTGCTAGGGAACAACGCCTACTATCTGATCGACGCTCAGAAGCCCCGAGCGCGCAAGAGGGACGACTCCGGCAAAGAGACAGAGCGCCCATGGAATGCAAATCTTTTTCGAAGATTTTACAGTTGATGCAGTATGTATCGCACTACCCCTTTTGTATTAAAGTACTAAGACTTTGGGCCCCCCGAGACGAGCTCGGGACTGCCCTTTTTTTCTATCTGTATGACAAGAATTATGCCTCCGAGTACATTACTTTCATTGCAAGCCGCTTGGCACCGGGCCAGACTAGTCGGCCCGGGGACTCGCCGCCTTGCGCTATGAGAGCTTCCCGCAGTCAGAAAAGTAGTGTGCGGTGCCCAATCTGCCTCCTGGCAGAGCCGCGGTTCGTAGAGCGACTGTGAGGCGGGCAGGAGCGAGGAAGAACGGGCGCCCACACGAAAAATGGCTAAGGACCTAAAGCACAAACATAGCGTAAGACGGCCTCCAGCATTTCTGAAGCGGAAAGCCGACTCATGGATAGCCGGCTCGCCGTCTTTATTAGCCTCTATTAAGAACGACCGACTCTTGGGTAGTCGGCCTGTCGCTTTCTATCCGACTTGCTAAAGAAACTCTAAACGGCCAAGTACTTGCCTTCCCGAAGTTGCCAAGCACTTGACCCAGCGACAGTCCGCAGAGCGGCTGCCCGACTGGCAAGGTGGCGACTAAAGGAAGGCGGCAAAAGGAAAAGCCTAAAGAGCAGTAAGCAAGGAAAGACAGAAAGCAGATTAATATTTACATAGGCCCTTGGCCGAATCTTCGAATAGAAGTTCAAGATACACCCCGCGGGTGGAATTGTTCAAATCTAACAAAAGTTCTCAAAAGATTACTTAAGACAGACAAGCAGAGGTGGAAACAGCAGCCTAGGAGGCGGCATCTGGGATTGGAGGATCGGAGGAGATGGCGGTGTCAGGCGCCGGGGCAGTCGGCTGGGCGGCCTCGGTTTGATCGCCTCTGGCGGCAGTCGCCTTCTCTTGATGCGGCTTGTTGCTGGAAGCGCGGTTGAGCTGAGGCTGGCCGACTGCTCCGTCTTTTGGCACCTCCACCTCACCTGCGGCCTCTGCCTCGTCCTCCTCGGTGCTGGAGTCGATCACCTCTGCCGAGTCCTCGCCATACTCCGGGTTCATCCCGAACCACTCTGCCGGCACTTCCTTGCCACCTTCAGCCCGCTCGGGCACGAAGACACTAGTGTCCGTGTACTCGGCGATGGCCGCCGCATGCTAGATAAGGGCGCCCCCCACGGCCTTCAGCTCGGCCTGGGCTTCTGATCGGAATGCAGCCAGATGATCCAGGTCCAGCCCTGGATACCACGCCTTGATGAACTCCAAGGCCCGGCGCGCTCCGGCCCGGGCCGAGGATCCCTTCCAGGCCTCAAGACGGCCGGCAGCGACTTCCATCCAGTCGGCGGTCCGACTGGCAGTGCACAGAGCCGGCATGTCCGGCCACAAAGCGGCAACCGCCTGGGCGCCGGCACGCTGAAGCCGGCGCATCTGCCGGTGGGCCGGACGAAGACGGGCTTCAATGCTCAGGAGCTGTTCATCGACGGTTCGGGTGGCATTGGCGGCGATCTCCTCACCATTTGCCCTTCGCGCCTCACGAGCAGCCTCGATGGCTAGAGGGACCGCCTGCGAGTGATCAGGGAAGAAGTCTGCCAAGACAAAAAAAAGAAGCAAGCCAAAAAATCAGAAGTCGGCATGGCACATAGTCGGAAGCCCGAAGAAACGAAAGAAACGTACCATCCACAATATCCTCGATCTCGTGGAAGCCGGAGGTCAGCATCGCCTCCCTGTCAGTCCAGGAGGAGCGCTCGCTCTCGACCTCGGCCAGGAGAGCGGCTTCCTTCTTCTCGGCCTCGTCCTGCGCCTTCTTGAGCAGCTCCTTCTGCTCGGCCAGCTGCGCAGCCAACAGGTCGCGCTCCGTGGCGAGCTTGCCACACTCCTCCTCCTTGGCACGACGGGCGGTATTGGCCTCGCCCAGCTGCTCCTGAAGAGCGGCGTTGGCCCTTGAAAAACGAAAGAGGAAACAAATGAGTCGTCAGCAAAGAAGATCGCCGGGAAGATCCGGCCCGACTGCTCAGCAGTCGGCCCGAATCTCGGGGACTACAGCCCGCGGGTGCGCCAGCGCGCCCCCGCGAAGAAGAAGAACTAACTCCGGCTTTCCGACAAGTCGCAGCCCGCTTGCTCAACTCCTCAACATTGCGGTTGAACACAGTGGCGCGGAGGTTGTGATACTCCTGCAATAAGTCATTGAAGACAAAGTTAGTGTTTGGAACTCGCCAGAGGGAGTTCCAAACCGCCTGCTCAGAAGCCGGCCCGAAACTCGAGAACTACACCCAGTGGGTGCGCTGGCGCGCCTCCACAGAGAAAAACAAGAATCAAAAAGGAAAAGAAACTTACTTGGAGGGCCGTTCATGCGGCCAGGTGCGCTCTGGTGCAGGCTTGAAGGGCGTCGCCTTCGGCCCGCAACTTCGCCTGGACTTCCAGGAGCAATTGATTTAGTGGCCCAGTGCCGCCTCTGCGCACCCATCTGATGGGCGCGGCGCTTGTGGCCTCGGCGTCTAGGGCTTCTAAGCTGGTAGCGCCGGTCTCCCGAGGTCGCAGCGCCGAGGTCGCCCTCTCAAGACGGCGGCGTGCCGGCGAGGCGACTTGGAGAAGCAGCCGTGCCTCGGCCTTGTCCATGGCCGGCGGCTCCGACGGACCCACCGGCTGTTTGCCATGCGGTCTCCCAGACGGCGGTGGAGGCGGTGGTGGCGGCACGAGAGTGTTCGACATGGAGGCCTAGCCGCTCTCCTTCTCCACGACGGGGTTCTCGGTGCCGGCCTTCCCGGTCTGCCCCGTGAACTCCGGAGGCGACGGTGCAGATGATAGTGGGGGGACGAGCATCGCCGATCGGCGACGCGCGGCATCCTCGGCACGCCGTCTCGCCGCAAGGGCAGCTTCGGCATCATCCAGCTTCTTCTGGGCGGAGACGGCCGCCCTGTCGGCCTCCGCCTTCTCCAGACGTTCGGCCTCCTCCTCCTCGCGCTTCTCCCACGCATTCCGCTCCGTCGCCTCCCGGAGGTTGGCGGCGGGGTCGGGCCGCCGAGTATTGGCGGACGTCTCTGCCGACCCCATGACGGAGGGGACGGCGACTCTCTCAAGGGAAAGAGGGTCCCTGAAGAAGAGTGGAGCGAGTATATAACAAAAAGACTCGGACAAGATTCAACAAGGGAAAAAAAAGCATAAAGACTCACGCAGAGACTAGCGGCGGCTTTCTCACTTCCTTTCGGAAGCGGTTGGCCTTCGCGGCCGCCTCCTCCCGTCTGGTCGCGGCGGCCGCCCCCTTGAACTTCTTCAATTTGCCGCCGGGTGCAGTCGGCTCGGCGTGACGCCTCTTCGCGTCGCCTTGGCCGGCCGGGCCGGCGAAGGAGCCGGCGCCCGACGGGCCGATCCTTAGCTGGTGGCGCAGAGTGACTTCGCCTTCGGCGTCGTCGTTAGGCCAGTCGGCGAAGGTGGCCGAGGGCCTGAAGTCGCCTTCTGCTCCTCCTCCCCCGCCTTCAGCGTCGGCTTCCATCACCGCCGCCCCCAAGTCGGGGTCGTCAACGTCGCTCTCCGCGCGGTCGGGAACATACTCGCGGGGCTGTCTCGTGGCGCCGGCGGTGGGCTGCATAAGAGGATTCTAGTTCAGAAGAGGCCAACAAGAGTCAGAAGCCGGAGTCGGCTGTGAAAAAAGACAAAACGATATGGGGACGCGACTTACCACTGGTGGAGGATTGTCGCGCGAGTACGGCTCCTTGCCGAACTGCCAGTCCTCCTCGAACTCGCAGTGCGCGATGTAATTCACCATGTTTGCCACCTCCTTGCGGGGCATCTCCTTGGTGCTCATCCGACTTGGGTCTCGGAGGCCGCTCATCTGACAGATCAGGTGAGGCCGTCCTTGGAGCGGGAGAACTCGGCGCGCCATGAAGGCGGCCAGCAACTCGGCCCCGACGAGTCCCTCCGACTGCGTCAAGACTCGGAGTCGCGCTACGGCGGTGGCTCCGGCGGGAGTCAGCGTCTTGACTCGGTGGGACCAGCTGGGGAGCCTCCCAGTCAGGGGAGCGGCGTTGTAAGGCGGCAAGTTGACCCAGTCGCCGTCGGAGGCGAGGTTCTTCATGTAGAAGTACGAGCACTGCCACATCTTCACCGACTTGATCAGCGTGATGGGAGGAAAGGGGTTGTCGGCCGTCGAGCGCCGCATCGCGACGAAGGCGCCGCACTGAGCCGGCACGCCGGCGATGTGCATGCCGAGCTTAGAAGAGAAGAATTCTCCCCACACCTCGATGGTGGGGAGAACACCGAGGAAACCTTCGCACAGAGTGGCGAAGGCAAAGAGCAACACCACCGTGTTCGGAGTGAGGTGGTGCGGCTGAAGACTGTGGAACTCCAAGAACGAGCGGAAGAAGCCACTCCCCGGCAGCCCCAGGCCGCGCATGAGGTGCGAGCGGAAGATGACCCGCTCGCCCTCTTCTGGAGCCGGCCGGATTTCCCCCTCCAGCGCGGCGCGGGCGCGCACGAGGTCCGTGCTGGGGAGACGGCATGTCTGACGGAGGAACTCGATGTGTTCTTCTTCTACCTCCGAGCCATCCCATACGCCAGAGCGCACGGCGGGGGCAGCGGCGGAGGAAGAGCTCATCGCTGCGGTATGGTGTGCTCTTGCTCAAATGGTGGAGGCAGGAGAGAGAGAAAGCAAGATGAGGCGGGGGAGCAGGGAAGAAGGGCGCGCGAGCTGTGCCGCTCCCCTTCCCCCCGCCTACTTATAGCCCTGCGGGCTGAGAAGCCGAGGGGGCGGGCATGGGATTAACTGCGCACGATGCCCCACGCCGCCCCATGATTTACCCCACGAAGTTACTGCATGCAGTAACGACGTGGGAATACAAACCGTCCACGGCCGCAACGGATCCGTTCGTATGCCGAGGCGCGGTAGTGGCGGGCCCCGCCTGACGGCCCGTCCCGTCGCGCGCGTGGGCTGGCAGACTATTCTCCCCACGTGGCGCCACGTGATAGGACCGCCCTGATGGCTGCGGGGAAGCGTATCAGGCACGCCGCCTGGTTTCCCGCCGCGACTTTCAAGCTTCGGCTCTCCACTAAACTTCCGACTTTTGACAGTCGGCCCAAGGGAAGCTGGCAGCCGAGTTCCAGAGTCTGCTCCTTGAAGGTTGAAACTGTTGAAGCCCCACAAAGAAGCGTCCGCAGGGCTTCACCAGCTTCGGGGACTACTGTCGGAGTAATGGGCCACGGGTAGGCTAACCCGAGCCCCAAGACATTTCAAGACATCGGGGCAGGACGCGCCCCTCAGGCTGTCCCAGGAGCGACTCCAAAATATGCCGAGTCCCAGACGGCGACTCCCAGATAAGCCGACTCCAAGCTGGCGACCTCCAGAGAGGCCGACTATGGAGAGTCGGCCCAAGACTCCTCCTTCATCTCAAAGTACGACGCGGGGTACGGTCACGGCATGGCCGTTCCCCCCTGCTTACGAAGGGTCGGCATGGCTACAGTGAGCCGTATCGCTGGAAGATCTCCGGCGAGATGCGGCACTGTTGCCATGCCTGCCCTGATCTCAGCCACAGTGCGCAGTACACTGTGCCCACGACGCTGACCTGTACGACCCGAAGGCGACGGGGCCGCCTGTCAGTGGGTGGGCCGAAGGCGGCCTGGGCAAACCGAAGACGGACCTGTGGGAGTCGGCCTCCCTGGAGTCGGCCGACTCCACCCAGGGCCCCACGAGCCATTAACCAGATAAGATGGGGAATGGCAACAGTGACCACCCGATAGACGGCGGCACTGTTGCCACAACCCGATGACCGAGCCTGCGTTATCAGGAGTGCCGCTACAGTATCAAGCCTGTCCGCGGGACCCGCCAGTCGGCGGGCCGCAGAAGCTGGCGGGAAGGACGGCGGCCTGAGAGACAGACGGCTGGGACCCGCGCCCAGCCGGATTACTATTGTACCCCTGGGGGGTAGGCCTATATAAACCCCCCGGGGCACCCATGCAAAGGGTTCAGACCTAGATAGAGATATACCAGATAGCACAGGGAGGAGAGAGCTAGCCTTGCCCTCTCCTGCCTCACGAAACAGCTCCAGGAGCACCATTGTAGCTACTTTGCCTGAGTGATCATGCGGAGACCCTGCAGAGCAGCAGTAGGGGTGTTATCTCCTAGGAGAGCCCTGAAGCTGGGTAAGTTCCACCGGCGTGCATGTCTTCGCCTCATCCCGCTTCCAGGCACTGGCGACGTTCTACTCGCTCCCACCATGATAAGCCATCCATTGGCATATGTCGTACCCAACCCCCGACATAATTTCAGGAAGGTGGTCAAAATGCATGTGGAAAAACTTTTGCATCTCCAATTTGTATACTGGACGAAGAGGTGTACAATCAGGTATATAAAACTTGGTTGGGAGAATACCCAATTTTTCCATGCTATGGCCACCGAGAGGCATAGAAGAAATTCCATTGCTTCTCTGACAAATATTGATGGGACTGTAGTCTCTAGTCATTCTCAGATGGAGGGCATCATATGGAATTGTTTTAAAAATAGAATGGGAGTTTCTGCTGGTATAGTAATGGGTTTTGACCTGAATGCTCTGCTGCAACCAATTGATGGTCTGGATTTCTTAACTGAACCATTTACAAAGGAGGAAATGGATGACACTGTCAAGCATATGCCCATTGACAAGGCCCCTGGCCCAGATGGTTTCAATGGGTTATTTTTCAAGAAATGTTGGCACGTTATATTTCATGATTTTTATGAGCTGGCTGAAGCTTTTCATAATGGCACTGCAAAGTTGGAGAACATAAATGGTTCTTATATTACACTCATCCCCAAAAAATTGGCCCCTGAAGGTGTTGGTGATTATAGGCCAATTTCCTTAACTGAGATGGGCCTCAAATTTCTGTCCAAAATGGCTGCTAACAGGTTTCACAGGATAATTATGGAATGTATACATAAGAATCAATATGGTTTTATTAAAAGCAGGACAATACAGGACTGTATTGGCTGGTCACTTGAATATCAGCACCAATGCCATCAATCAAAGAGACCTATTGTTATTCTTAAACTGGATTTTGAGAAAGCCTTTGATTCCATTGAACATGAAGCTATCCTGCTCATTCTCAAGCACAAGGGATTCAATCAAAAATGGATTTCCTGGGTTAAGCAATTGCTAACAACTGGAATTTCTTCTGTACTCTTAAATGGAGTACCTGGCAAACAGTTTCTTTGCAAGAAGGGAGTTAGGCAAGGAGACTGTCTTTCACCCCTGCTTTTTGTGATTGCTGCTGACCTCTTGCAATCAGTAGTAAATGATATGTTCAAAAGGGGTATTTTAAAGCTGCCAATCCCATGTCATGACCAAGACTATCCTATAGTTCAGTATGCTGATGGTACCCTAATCATCCTGCCAGCAGACAGAGCTCAAATTTTGGCTCTCAAGGACATGCTTCATGTGTTCTCCACCTCTACTGGACTAGTGGTCAATTACCACAAATCTTCCATGGTACCTATTAATGTGGATGAGAACACTACCATCAGTTTGGCTGCTGCTTTTGGCTGCCAGGTTGGCAAAATGCCCTTCACATATCTTGGACTGCCTGTTGGTACTACCAGACCCAAAATGGTGGATTTCATGCCCGTTGTTGATTGCATGGAGAGAATAATGACAGCTAGCTCTTCTTTCTTAAATCAGGGGGAAAGGCTTCAGTTCGTAAATTCTGCTTTATCTTCCATGCCCATTTTCTATCTTGGCAGCCTGCTTGTTCCTGAAGGGATTTTAAAACAATTGGAGAGAATTCAAAGGCAATGCTTGTGGAGAAAGCACGGAGATGAGCCCTCACCATCCTTGGCAGCTTGGGACCTCATTTGGAGGCCAAAAAACAAGGGAGGGCTGGGTATCCTAAACCTGGGTGTATAGAACATGGCTCTTTTGATGAAACATTTACACAAATTCTTAAATAGTGTGGACTTGCCATGGGTCTCACTTATTTGGGATACATATTATCACTCCTCTGTCCCACAGGGTACTGATAGTTGGGGATCTTATTGGTGGAAAGATATATGTAAACTGCTGGATCATTTCAGGAGCACAACTTGGGTTCAGATCAACTCTGGGACTTCAGCTCTTTTTTGGTCTGATAAGTGGAAGATTGATGAAACAGTGGTCACCTTGCAAACCAGATTTCTAAGGCTCTTTTCTTATGTCAAGGATCCTTGGATTATAGTCTCTGAGGCTTTCCAATCATAGAACTTAACACAGTTGTTTCAATTACCTTTATCTGCACAAGCTTATCAGGAGTGTCTGACTGTGCAAAATTTAATGGCCCATTGTAATAGGGAAGTGGAAGCAAAGGACATTCGGTTCTGGCAGGGATCTAGCCAGCCTTTTAAGCCTAAACTGTTCTACTCCTTCTTGCACTCCCTCATGTCTTTCAACCCTCTCCTTTTATGCATTTGGAGATCTTCCTGCACAATGAAAATCAACGTGTTTGCTTGGATGCTAATCATGGATAGGCTAAACACCAAAGACATGGTTGAAAGAAGGCACTGGCATTTGGAGGATGGGGTCAATTGTGTTCTCTGTCCTTTGGTGACACATGAGACCAGAAACCACCTATTCTTTGAATGTAATTTCAGTGTTAGAATATGGAATTACCTTGAAATTACATGGCCACATGAGGAGGATATGTCCACAATTGTCATGCAAGCAAAGCAAGATTTTGCTAAACCTTTCTTTATAGAGGTTGTCTTTGTTGCCTGCTGGAATATTTGGATCATGAGAAATGCTAGAGTTTTTCGGCATGAGAGACCAAGCTTTAATAGATGGAGAAGTGCCTTCATCCATGATATTTCACTCATGTAGCATAGAGTCAAGCAAAGATACAAGGAGGAGCTGATTAGATGGATTTCTTTCTTGCCTCCTTGCTATTTAGTTTCTTAGAGCAGCTTTTATTTCTCTTTTTTGTTTAGACTAGATTACCTCTTGTAATCCATGTACTTTCATACACTCTTTACTAATAAATTCTTAATGCTGTGGGGGGTTTTCCCTACAGTCACCAGTCAAAAAAACATATGGTAAATTACCGTATGAGGGGAAGGTGCTGAAGAGTTATTCTTTGGCATGGCATTTTTTGGTGATCCGAGGACAACCGTTAGAATGGTGGGCTAGTAAAACTATGGCTTTTGCACCTGGCATCTTTTAAAAGGTGTTATTTGTGGCTTCATATCCGCGGGGGCTCTATGTGAGATGGAGCCCCCAGACTACTAGGTCTAGAGGTACTACAATTAAATTGCTGTGGTTGATATTGTCTAGATGGTTGATGTGATCGGGGGAGATCGGCCGTACTTTTATGATCTGGAGGATCTTTTGACTTCGTCTTTGTTGGACTCCTCCCCTCCTTGTTTCTGGCGCACGGCCGGCCGCTTTGTTTTGAGGATATGACATTCTCTATTGGTGTGCTTGGCCGTCCTTTTAGGAGTACCATGAATTTCACATGGTTGATCGAGTATGTTGCTCGGGCCGGATAGGCTTGAGCTGCTCTTTGTCCGCTGCCAGACTGGAGTTGCTGGATTTGGTGCCAACTTCCCTAACTTGACATTTATGACAATTGCACCGAGGCTAGAGGGTGCCTCTTCGTGTATCCCTCGTATTGTCTTGGACCGTTGGGGTGAGTTGACGTCGGGGTATGTGCCTTGGGTTCTCCTGGTTAGGTTGGGGTAGCCAATTATGCCTTGCGTGCCCTTTGTCGGGGCGGTCGAGTTTGTATTTCTCGGTGGCCAGGACCTTGGTCCATCTGTCCATGAGCAAATTTTGGTCAGCTTTAAGCTGTCGTTGCTTCCTTTTCAGGCTCCTCGCAATGGCAATAAGCCGGCACTTGAAGCGCTCCTGCTCCACGGGGTCCTCAGGCACGCCGAACTCGTCGTTGCCGAGGCTAATCTTGTTTTCGGAGGGAGGCATGTAATTGTCCTCCTCCAGATACCCGTCTGCCACCTATTCATCTGGGCTATCCTGCCCATCTTCCCGCTCGGCCTGCTCGAAGGAGGGCTGATCGGGGGTGTATTTTATCTTCGGCACCGTCCGGATTGTTTTCGTCTCCGGTACCGGTATTGCTGTGGCGGGGTTATCCTCCATTGCCTCATCGCCATTGGTTTCTTTCGGGGTGTCCACCATATATATGTCATATGAAGAGGTAGCTGTCCACCGCCCCGTGGGTGGTGGTTCTTGTTCTTCTCCTGCATCATCGTCCATGTCGCCGATATCTTCGGAGTCGAAGTCAAGCACATCAGTTAGATCATCTATCGTGGCAATGAAGTGGGTGGTGGGTGGGCAACGAATTTCTTTGTCGCCTGCTTCCCACTCGAGCCGGACATAGTTCGGCCAAGAGTCGTCTGACAAAGAGAGAGACTTTAATGAATTCACCATATCACCAAAGGGCGAGTGCTGGAAGATATCCGCAGTGGTGAACTCCATTACCGGAGCCCAACCAGGCTCATCGGGTTCGGGAGCCCGCGGACTGGAACCTACAACAGGATACGAGTCCGGGGGTCCGGAGTCACATGCTTCCTTAGAAGTGAGGCATGTGTTCGGTTCTACCGCCGATGAATGTGCAGCCGGTGGGGCGGGGTCCATCCACCCGTCCTTGGGCCATGCAGTCTGCTCCGGATTTAGGTCCGGGGCTGCTGCGGGGGTGATATCCCGAGCTTTGTCCGACAGCAGGTCTAAGCTGTGCTCATCGGGGCTGTCCGGCGTTCCCGGCGCAAGCTCGATTCCGTCGAAGATCAAGTCTCCACGGATATCGGCCGTGTAGTTTAGGTTTCCGAACATGAGCTGGTGGCCGGGGGCGTAGCTGTCGATCTGCTCCAGTTAGCCAAGCGAATTGGCCTGTAGCGCGAAGCCGCCGAACATGAAAATCCGTCCGGGGAGAAAAGTTTCACCCTGGACCGTGTTTTTGATGATTAAAGGCGCCATCAAGCCTTGCAGCGACGACATAGAGGAACTCTCAATGAAAGCACCAATGTCGGTGTCAAAACCGGCGGATCTCGGGTAGGGGGTCCCGATCTGTGCGTCTTAGGCTGATGGTACCAGGAAGCAAGGGACAGAATGTTTACCCAGGTTTGGACCCTCTCGATGGAGGTAAAACCCTACTTCCTGCTTGATTATTATTGAAGATATGAGTAGTACAAGAGTAAATCTACCACGAGATCGTAGAGGCTAAACCCTAGAAGCTAGCCTATGATGGTATGATTGTAATTGTGATCTGCCTTCTAAGGACCAACCTCTCCGGTTTATATAGACACCGGAGAGGGCTAGGGTTTACACGGAGTCGGTTGCAAGGAAGGAAATACAATATCCGGATCGCCAAGCTTGTCTTCCACGCAAAAGAGAGTCCCATCCGGACACGGGACGGAGTCTTGAGTCTTGTATCTTCACGCTTCAATAGTCCGGACAATGTATATAGTTCGGCTGTCCGGATACCCCGTAATCCAGGACTCCCTCAAGCGCTCTACACGGACGAGAGCACAGCCCGGTTCAAGTCGAGGACATCTGGTCCCGCCTGCAGGAGGGCCTCGATGGCAATGGCATCTGCACGCTCCGCGTCGAGTCAAGCCTCCGCCGCCCAGTTCAAGTCCAGGACGTCCGGTTCCGCCTGCAGGAGGGCGTCCATGAGAGCGGCATTCGCGCGCTCTGCGTCGAGTCGAGCCTCCACCGCCCGGTTCAAGTCCAGGACGTCCGGTTCCGCCTGCAGGAGGGCGTCGATGAGAGCGGCATCCGCACGCTCTGCGTTCAATCGAGCCTCTGCCGCCCGGTTCAAGTCCAGGACGTCCGGTTCCGCCTCCAGGAGGGCCTCGATGGCAGCGGCATCCGTGTGCTCCACCTCAAGTTGAGCCTCTGC
>NC_057813.1:604852004-604856563 GCF_018294505.1 Triticum aestivum
ACGCTTCAATAGTCCGGACAATGTATATAGTTCGGCTGTCCGGATACCCCGTAATCCAGGACTCCCTCAAGCGCTCTACACGGACGAGAGCACAGCCCGGTTCAAGTCGAGGACATCTGGTCCCGCCTGCAGGAGGGCCTCGATGGCAATGGCATCTGCACGCTCCGCGTCGAGTCAAGCCTCCGCCGCCCGGTTCAAGTCCAGGACGTCCGGTTCCGCCTGCAGGAGGGCGTCGATGAGAGCGGCATCCGCACGCTCTGCGTTCAATCGAGCCTCTGCCGCCCGGTTCAAGTCCAGGACGTCCGGTTCCGCCTCCAGGAGGGCCTCGATGGCAGCGGCATCCGTGTGCTCCACCTCAAGTTGAGCCTCTGCCACCCGGTTCACATCCATGACATCCGGTTCCGCCTGCAGGAGAGCCTCGATGGCAGCGGCATGCGCGCGCTCCGTGTTGAGTTGAGCCTCCGCCTCCCGGTCCTCCTTTAGTATTGCCATGTTGAACTGTTGGTCCGCCTGCACCATGGTCGACTCGGACGCCGGCACGAAGTCAACGTCCATCATCTCATACCCATCGGGGGCCTTCTGCGTCGCGACCTCCACCATGAACATCGGATCTGCTTCCTCCTCCTTGTAGCTTGGCTCTAGAGAACTCGAGGATTGTCCCGCCGCAAAGCAAGCTTGGGAATGGAAGTCTGTGGCACCGACCGCTGCCGCGATTTCTGCACGGCGCTCCGGCGTCAGCATCTTGTAGTAAGTGATCTTGCGGTGTACCATGGCTTTCCAGCGAACTAGGGGATGCTTGATGCAGGCTAGGGGATTGAAAGGTGGGGCAATGGGCTGGAGATTTGGTGTGGTTTTAGGGCAGTGGCTGGCATAGGCCGAGCAGCGAAGGTTCTGGTGTGAATAGTGGTTCCGGTGACGACCGGTCAATCGGTTTTGACTGTACATCGCTCTTGTCGCATTCGCGTTGCATCCCGGCATGCTGGACCCTCCACGTCGCTCATCGAATCGAACGCGCTTCGTCTTGTGGGGCCGCAGTTCAGAGAAAACGGACGTCCCTCCCCCTCCCCCGCCCGCGTCATTTATTATACCACCACTCCCTCCGTTTTATGCGGAGTAAATAAAAACAGAGGGAGTATATATACTATGGATGAGGATCCCCTGACGTGGCCGAACCCATTGAGTAACTGACATGCGGGGCCTAGCAAGTGTGGGGTCCGCCAGTAAGTGACCGAAAGGGAGGGTAAGGCAGGGATACCTACGTCAGAGGATCCACTTACACTATACTACTTTGACCAAATGTTAGAGTAATAATATATGACATGCAACTTACACAAATGTTAGAGTAATAATATATGACATGCAACTTACACAAAGCATACATGGTCTAATGCATTTTTCGAGGCTAACTTTGACCAAATGTTAGAGTAATAATATATGACATGCAACTTACACAAAGCATACGGTCAAATTCGTATGTGAAAGGAGTTTCCAATGATATAATTTTCACATTATACATCTCATGTACTATTAATCTTGTCAATAGTCAAATTGGAAACCATCCCGAGTACAAATCTAGGAGTACATACGAATCTAACAATATTGATTGGGCGTTGTTGAATGTTGATACCTTTTTGATCAAAGTAGAGATACTTTGACTACACATAAAACTTATATGTAAACTAGAAAGGATAGGAGGGAGTATATTTTACGTTCAAAAACGAAATGAACATTGAATACCCTTTATATATGATTTGCGGATGCTATGATCACCGGTTCAAAATTTTGAATCTGCCTTAGGTATCACGTGCCCCCACTCGTTCCCTCTCGATTTCATCTCGGGGTCCGGAGATCTATTGAAAGAGGACTAGGGTGGGTACAATGGAATGATACTCGGCGGAATGTTCAAATGAGGCATGCGAGAGGATGGACTCGACTGGAGGGCGACATGATGGATGGAGAAGAGGGTTGGAGAGGAATGAGAAATAAGCAAACGCCACATGATTATACTTGAACGGCTCAAATAAACAACAAGTTGTCTCGCTTGGCCTACATAGTGAAAGGCCTAATGTGCAACGCGGATCACTGACGCTCGAATATGGCCGGGAACAGGGAAATCGACATGTGGGGCACACCCGTCGGGACGACGTAGCGCAGACTAGTCCAATGGAGGAGCTGGCCCACGACCTCCTCGCCACCGACAACCGTTCATGTAGGTCGTTGGGGCCAACAACGGGGCGCAGCTCCAGCACCGCCTCTGTACACGATGACCGCGGTGAGCGACACGATCATATCGTTCCTAGACATGGTCGGTTTCAGTGTGCCGAGGCTGGCGTTTGGTTTGTGCCCAAGGTTGCCCCATCAAAGCATTGGGTAGCCAAAATATTGGTTGAGGTATTGGTTGCCCATGATTTGGCCAACATTGGCAAGAAAAAAGAACTAGAGTTGGCTAGTGTTCATTGGCATGCCAAAGAAATGGCAACCATCCAAACAAAGACCAATCTTTGGGTCATGATCAAAATTTTGGTTGAGGTATTGGTTGCCCATAATTTGGCCGACATTGGCAACAAAAATGAACTAGAGTTGGCTAGAGTTCATTCGCATGCCAAAAGAATGGCAACCATCCAAACAAAGACCAATATTTGTTTCATGACCAAAATTTTGGTAAGGTGCACTTTGGCCACAATCCAAACACACCCCAACACCCGGCTCGTCGAGGATGCACGGGGCGCCGCGACGCGTCCGTGTAGTGGTGTAGCGCGGCCTACTGCATCCTCTGGACCTGAGACCATGCCAGGTCGTCTTGCTTTTTCAATGACATGCGGGGATCGCATGTGAGCAAAAGGCATCTCCAACGTTGCCACGACCGCAGCTGACTACCCTGGCACATCAAAACCCTCGTCCCTCGCGCAGTCGCCTGGTGTGTTCCCAGCCGGCGCTAGCTGCCCGCATTCATGTCGTCCGATCGTATGTCGTCGTTAAGAGGCTCGGTGCCCGAGGAACCAACTCTGGCGACTTAATGATGCTCCCGGACGCTTGGCCTCACCGAAATGCGCTACTTAAAGCGGCAACGCCCAGCTAATCTCCACACCATAGAGCATCATCCTCCTACCTGGCACCACATCCACCATGACCGCAAGTGCGAACACTCTGCGGGAGAGCTTGTCTTCGGGGATGAAGCTTGAGGTCGCCGCCCTCACTCAAGTGGCCTCTCGCGACACAATAGCGGCGTAGCCGGACGCGGACGTGACCGCACAAGCGGTGGCCACACTGGCGGCCGACGGCGGGAGCACCGTCAGCCACGTGTCCTACTTGCCGCTGTCCAACGTTCGGCACCGCCGAGGTCCGAGGATGAGTAGGGCATGGGAGGCGGCAGGGCATGGTGTGCCAACTGACTAGTCCGTATCCCGTGTTCTACTCTTCCTCGCCGGAGACCGCACCTTCACTTCACAAGTCTTGAACCCCGCCCCCGTACATAGAGATCGCAGATGGAGGACGTTGGTCGCCACCGTAGAATAGGTTTAGGGTCGGGTTTCTTTTATTTTTCTGTCCTATAAAAGTGTGAAATGTAATGAAAATCTGAGGTGTTTGCATTAATCTGGACCGGTGTATATGAACTTTCACAATAATATACATATTGTAGGAGTACTAGCAAGATGCCCGTGCGTTGCACGGAAGATCAAGATCTTGTGGGAGAAAAGGATGAACGAGGGAAAGCCTTATCTGCAAATGTGGAGAGGAGTGCAGGTAAATTGTCATAGTTTCCTTCCTATCCGTTTGATATAGATCGGACGGCCTATATTGCAGCATGACTGGCACATCATCATCACCAACTCTGCTTTTTATTGAACCGAGAAAAATCTAACATGCGAAGTAAAATAAACACATAGGGTTTATACATACACAAATTATCTTAGGCACTCCAATAGTACGTCCACTACACATTCACGCATTTGACATCTTTCTACATCTACGGGAACCTACAAAAGGGTTAACGTAAATTGCCTCTCTCTCACCTCCCCTGATTTTCATGGTGGTGGGGCCCTCCATCCCCCCAATCTACAATCAATAGCTCACACGTTTCACATTACGTTAATTACTTAACTGGGATTACGTAGGTGTAGCATTACTCGTCCTAAAAAAACCAACTAAGCCAACCTCCCAGCATATCGCGCGGGAAAAGACCCGGCCGCACCGTTTTAGTCGAAATTACCGGATTACTAGTAGTAGTATCAATGGATCCCGCGAAGCAACAATTTTTTTTTGAGGGGGCGAAGCACCTAGTTTAAAAGGAAAAAAGGCGGTACACTCATAGCACTTCTGTCGCGGTCGCATTGCACCCCACACACATTCGGTCCTGCACACGGCTCACGCAAATGGAACGCGCTTCGGCTTGCCTCTTCACTAACATGTGGGACTGCACTTGGAGAAACCGACCATGCGCCAAACTCCCCCCTCCCACCGCTCAAAAATCCTCCCCCCCCCCACACCCAAAAATTCCCCCCAAATCCGATTCAACCGCCCTTCGGCCAACTAGCAAATAATATTCCCCAAACCCCGCT
>NC_057813.1:604856797-604968108 GCF_018294505.1 Triticum aestivum
CAGACCCCCTCCACACCATTCGCTCCGCCAAAGCCGCCCTCCCCACCGCGCCGATACGTCGGCGCCGCGGTTCGGCGATCCTCTCGCTCCCACAGTACGCTCTCGTAGACCGCCGTCCTCTAGCCGCACCGCCACCTCTAGCTACGTTATTGTGAAGGCGCACGGAAGTCAGCGCCGCCACCGCTGGCAACGTTCGTGTGGAGACGCACGACGGTCAACTTCTCCCATGGTACGCACATTCTAGGCTGACCCGTTCATGTCGGTGTAGCGTTGAATGTTAGCTGAAGACACTGTTAATCTCACTGTTTGCCAAAGTAGTTTACTGTCAATATGCTCTGCTTAAGAAGCTTCCTTGCCCTGTTATGCACTCAATCTGCTTAGCTGAGATGGCATGCCAAGGCCGATTAGTTGCTAAAATATCCTGCCATATATTTATTGTGACGTAAATTGCCATGGTCTAGTACCCAATTAGTTACATGAAATAGCTCTACACCGTTTTATACTCGATCTTTGTTGCTGCGATGGCCTTCGATAGTTTGATGGTTGTGTGCTCGGCCTCATTGACTGCTGAAACATCCTGCCATAATTTAGCACTCAAATCTGTTTGCTCAATTAGCTTTACATATATTTCGTTACTTAGATCTGCTCGTCCAAATATCTTGCCATAGCTTTAGACATCGACCTAGGTATTTTTTTCTGGACTTCATAAAAAAGCATATATGTTTTTCCTGTAATATCTAGTAGAAGAACTAATTTGTATGTCTAACAGATGGACAGGACTTGCATAACTTCTGCTCGAAGATTCTCCGCTGCATATGTCGAGGGGTTGAAAATTTCATGAACTTTATCAGAGCTGAGTACGATGGTCTGAAATCAGATGTGCTCTGCCCGTGTAGGAGTTGTATGAATTCAGTTACAAGACCCCAGTCAACTGTCCAAAATCATCTACACTTGTATGGGATGTCGGTCACATATACTAGGAGGGTTCAGCATGGTGAAGCTGTGAACGTCAATGTTGTTGACTACGTGGAAGCAGCAGATCACCATCTTGATCTGCCTGATGCTCAGGTGGAAGAGGAGGAGGAGGTGGTGGTGGCGGAGCCAGTGAGTTTGGCCAACATTGAAACAATGCTACTAAATGCTCGTGCATTCCGTGAACTTTCACCTATAGAAGAAAAATGGTGGGCCCGCATGTTGGAGCAATGCAACGTTGCTATCACCCCAGGAAATGAGCTATCACTATTCTCAGCTATGGTCACCTTTCTTCAGGTGAAGACATCTGAGCGGATGACCAACAAATCATTTGATGCGATGTTGGCTGCTTTCCGCAAATCATTCCCAGATGCGTCTGAGCTGCCACACACCTATAGTAAAATGAAGTATTTCCTTCGTCCAGTTGGAATTGGATATGATATGATCCATGCTTGTAAGAATAATTGTGTTCTATTCCGGAAGGATTATGCCAACTTAAGTGAATGCCCGAAATGCAAATCATCAAGATGGAAAGATGGCGATGCTGTGAAGAGGATTCCTCATAATGTTCTTAGACATTTTCCAATTACACCAAGATTGCAGAGGTTGTTTCATGATGCTGAAACAAGAGAGGATGTATTGTGGCATTCTAGGAACCAGGAGTACAGAGATCAGAATGTAATGAGCCATCCATCTCATGGTAGTGAGTGGAAAAGCTTCAATGATAAACACAAAGAGTTTGCTGTTGACCCGAGAAACATTAGACTTGGCTTAGCTTCAAATGGATTTAACCCATTTGGCCACCAGAGCGCAACATATAGCATGTGGCCAGTGCTTGTTATCCCTAACAACATGCCACCAAATGTCCGCACCAAAGAATCAAACTACATGATGGCCTTGCTCATCCCAGGTCCAAAAAGTCATGGAAAGGATTTTGATTTGTTCATGGAGCCTCTTGTGGAGGAACTTCAACAGCTATGGAAGGGTGTTCTCACTCCAGACCTATATAGCAGTCCACCAGCAGATTTCTTTCTGTGTGCTGTTGTAATTTGGTGCAGCCATGATTATCTGGCTTTGGGCACTATGTCAGGGCGAACGACACATGGTTACAATGCATGTGTTCGCTGTGACAGGAATCCGCTGTCATACGCAATACTTAGCAAGATCTGTTACATTGGACTCCGCCGTTTCCTTGCCAAGGACAAGCCGCATCCTAGAAAATACCGAAGACATGTGTTCAATGCAAAGCATGAAAACTGTGATGCGCCAAAGAGGCTCACCGCCGATGAGTTGCAAGTGGAATTAGAGAAGGTCAGGCATATTACACCAGGAAACCATCCTGGTATTGGTAGCGGGAAAAGGAAGCATGGCACGGTAGAAGAGAGATTATTGTTTACCCGCAGGTCCACTTTTTGGGACTTGGAGTATTGGAAAGATTTGGATCTGTGGCATAATCTTGATGTGATGCACATCGAGAAAAATATATGTGACAGCATTATCGGCACACTTCTTAACATTGAAGGCAAGACGAAAGATACCTTAAAATCTAGGATTGACTTGACACACCTGGGTATCATAAAGGATTTGCAGGTGCAAGATGAAGGTAAACCACAGGATATGGCACCAGCTGTGTACGTCTTGGACAAGGTAAAAAGAAAAGAATTCTGTGAGTTCCTGTCACGTGTGAGATTCCCACATGGATTTGCTTCCAACCCTGAAAGGAGAGTTAGTGCAGATGGAAACAATGTACAAGGGTTGAAAACTCATGACTGCCACGTCCTACTTCAAAGGGTTTTACCTGTTATCCCTAGAGGATTGGGCCGCCCTGACTTATACAACGCAGTTGTAGAGTTGGGACAATTCTTCAGGGAACTCCGCAGTAGAAATATCAGGATAGATGCTTTGGAGCGTCTTAGAGACAAGATACCAACTATCCTATGCGACCTTGAGAAGATATATCCTCCAGCCTTCTTTGATGGGATGGTCCATTTGGCTGTTCATCTACCTGATGAGGCACTACTTAGAGGTCCAGTACAGTATGGCTGGATGAACCCTATTGAAAGGCGGCTAGGCACTTTCAAAGGCTATGTTAGGAATAGAGCTAGACCCGAGGGTTCCATTGCAGAGGCCTACATTGCTATAGAAGCGTTGACATTCTGCTCAAAATACATTGAAACAGGTGATCACCTTAGCAAAGAGGTGGGTGAAGACAATCCCGGGCTTAATGTTTTTGATTATTCTATTCGAGTTACAGGGAAGAATCGACATGAGGACAAACCTAAATATTTGGACAAAATGGTTTGGTATGTGTTGAATAACTGTCATGAGATACTACCTTATATCAAGTAAGTGCAGTACTGCAGCTTATACATCGTAATCTACTAAACTTACAGCACATTCTTATATATTTAGATGTTTGACGCGATCACTATGTTGTGCAGCATCTACAAACAGGAGTTACTGCCGCAAAATCCAATAAACATTGAAAAACTGGTTATGGCAGGATTTGCGAAATGGTTCAAGAACCATGTAAGCATTTGAAGTGCACTGTCAGTTTTTTTAATATATTGAGTAGATAAGATGATCAGCTTGTCTATTTTCTAACCATAGGTTAAGAAGATGCGGGAGGATGGGCAGGCAGTTGATTATACCCTTTACTCACTAGCAACGGGTCCTGATACTCGGGTAAGACATTATGAATCTTGCGTTGTTGGAGATGTGCGCTACAACACCCTTACACGAGACGAAGGTAGGAAGACAGAAAACAGTGCCATCATGAGCACGGATACGTATGACAAAGAGACAACTGAAATGTATGCTAACATAACAGACATTGTTCAGTTGTAGTATATCTCCAGTTTCGAGGATCATCGGTGTGTGGTTCTGTTGTGCTGTCGTTGGTATAACCTGTTTTCCAGGATCGCAAAACCCAGAGCTGATGGTTATTTCAAATCCATCAATGTCAAGGCGGCGTACCAGACCAACGAGCCTTTTATTTTGGCAAATCAAGCAACACAAATATTTTTCTTGGAAGACACATTTGCATGTAGCGATGACTGGAGAGTATTGCAAAGGTTTGAGCAGAGGAATTCGTTTAATGAAGTTGCACAACAAGATGATGCTTACACTGCTCCTGATGTACAAGGTAACACAGATGTTCCTAATATCTTTGAGAACCATCACGTCAATGACGCCGGCGAAAAGATTGCCTGTCGTGTTGTGGACATACAAGAGTTGATCAAGAAGAAGCCAACGTTCGAGGACGTTGAGGACGAAGAAGAAGATGACACCATGGGGAATTATGATTCAGACTGATACACATGGCAAAGATGTTGACGCTGCTGCTGCAGATAAGGATTACATTGCTTTTGTCGTATTTTCCTATCAGAAGACGCTTTTTTATCTACTATGTGAAATTGTGTTTGCTATGACAACTGTAACCTGATGAACATGTTGTTTAGTATTTTGGTGTGAGAACATCACTTGTTATGTATGCTGATTTGTGTTTGGTGATTGTATGACAACTAAAACATGATGACATTGTTGTGTAGTTGTACTCATATTTGGCTGTGAAACTTGAATTTGATGACATAGTTTGCTGTTGGACTGCAATTTGCTCGACGTCTTTGAATGAGAACAAAGCTGAGCCGACAGGGCCTCTGCTATTTATTTATTTATATCAGCAAAAGGGGGTACCCCCTGATTTCTGTTAATAGAAATCATTAGATGTTCACAACACTACGCCCAGCCTGCTACACAGGTTTCATTTGTTAGTAGTTTCAGCAAAGTGCTCATGTCGTAGCCACTGACTACATCACGAGTGCTACATACACTGCAAATAAAGAGATAATCATCCTACAGAGCACATCGATTTTGCCCATTATCTTCACAAGCTCTTTCATCTCCTCATTGTTGTCAAGGCCGTTCAGCAGCTGTTGCTTGGCCATGATCAGAGGAACTGCATCTTCCTCTTCTGCCGTTCCTTCAGTTACTTGTCCAACACCCCAACCTGCTGGTATTGGGATTCCTCGGCTAACCAAATAATCAGCGTAGTTGCATTCCCCCACATCAGCAACTTCCCAGAAATACAAATCACACGAATCTTCCATTTTCTGCACGAATCAAATTGGAAGATCATCAACCAAACTATTAAAAAAATCAGCAACTGAAAGCAGCAGAACAACACTTAAACATATTATTACCCCATGATTCAGGCATTTGTAGAAGACTCGGCCAGGGTTGCGGATTGTGGTTGAGACGTGACCGATGACTCTGCGTGATTTGCAGCAGTGGCACAGATGACCAACAAGTATAGGGGATCTATCGTAGTCCTTTTGATAAGTAAGAGTGTCGAACCCAACGAGGAGCAGAAGGAAATGATAAGCCGTTTTCAGCAAGGTATTCTCTGCAAGTACTGAAATAAGTGGTAACAGATAGTTTTGTGATAAGATAAATTGTAACGAGCAACAAGTAACAAAAGTAAATAAAGTGCAGCAAGGTGGCCCAATCCTTTTTGTAGCAAAGGAAAAGCCTGGACAAACTCTTATAATACGAAAAGCGCTCCCAAGGACACATGGGAATATCGTCAAGCTAGTTTTCATAACGCTCATATGATTCGCGTTCGGTACTTTGATAATTTGATATGTGGGTGGACCGGTGCTTGGGTGCTGTTCTTACTTGAACAAGCATCCCACTTGTGATTAACCTCTACTCCAAGCATCCGCAACTACAACAAAAGTATTAAGGTAAACCTAACCATAGCATGAAACACATGGATCCAAATCAGCCCCTTACGAAGCAACGCATAAACTAGGGTTGAAGCTTCTGTCACTCTAGCAACCCATCATCTACTTATTACTTCCCAATGCCTTAATCTAGGCCCAAATAATGGTGAAGTGTTATGTAGTCGACGTTCACATAACACCACTAGAGGTTAGACAACATACATCTTATCAAAATATCAAACGAATACCAAATTCACATGACTACTAATAGCAAGACTTCTCCCTTGTCCTCAGGAACAAACGTAACTACTCACAAAGCATATTCATGTTCATAATCAGAGGGGTAATAATGTGCATATAGGATCTGAACATATGATCTTCCACCAAATAAACCAACTAGCATCAACTACAAGGAGTAATCAACACTACTAGCAACCTACTAGCACCAATCCCGGACTTGGAGACAAGAATTGGATACAAGAGATGAACTAGGGTTTGGAGATGAGATGGTGATGGTGAAGATGTTGATGGAGATTGCCCTCTCTCTATGAGAGGAGCGTTGGTGATGATGATGGTGATGATTTCCCCCTCCGGGAGGGAAGTGTCCCCGGCAGAACAGCTCTGCCGGAGCCCTAGATTGGTTCCGCCAAGGTTCCGACTCATGGCGGCGGAGTCTCGTCCCAAAAGGTTTCTTCTTATTTTTTTCTCACCGAAAGACTTCATATAGGAGAAGACGGGCGTCGGAGAGCCACCAGGGGGCCCATGAGGTAGGGGGGCGTGCCCAGGGGGCGCCCCCCACCCTCGTGAGCAGGGTGTGGGCCCCTTGGCCTTCATCTTTGGCGACGATTTTTCTTTCTTTATTTTAAGACATTCCGTGGAGTTTCAGGACTTTTGGAGTTGCGCAGAATAGGCCTCCAATATTTGCTACTTTTCCAGCCCAGAATTCCAGCTGCCGGCATTCATGTAAACCTTGTAAAATAAGAGAGAATAGCCATAAGTATTGTGACATAACGTGAAATAACATCCCATAATGCAATAAATATCGTCATAAAAGCATGATGCAAAATGGACGTATTAACTCCCCCAAGCTTAGACCTCGCTTGTCCTCAAGTGAAAGACCGATAACAATAAATATGTCCTCATGTTTAGAGGTAGAGGCGTCGATAAAAATAAAAATACGGACCTGAAGGCATCATGATTATTTCCATAACAGCAACATAAATAGATTTTGTCATATGATTACTTATGTTCAAGTGATGATCTTTTCACAAAGCCAAAGTATGAATCAGAAACCTTATTGAGCACTAACAAATTATAACCTCAGTCATTGAAACAATTGCAATTTATCATAACATCAGAAAGAGTCTATGTCAGAGCTTAAAAGCAAGTCCACATACTCAACTATTACTTAGTCCTTCATAATTGCTAACACTCATGCGATACTTGTGGTTACGGAGTTTTCATCGGACACAGAGAAAGATAGGGGCTTATATTTTTGCCCCACAACTTTTTACCTCAAGGGTAATGTCAACAATAATAATTCATGCTCCGCCACATCCAATTAGGTATATATATCATGTTCTTTCCAACATGCCGAGCTTGCCAAAGGATAAAATGAAAAAGGAAAGGTGAAGATCACCATGAATCTTGCATAAGGTAGAGGATAATAAAAGATAGGCCCTTCGCAGAGGGAAGCAGAGGTTGTCATGCACGTTTAGGGTTGATGAACAAAATATTAATGCAAAAGAACGTCACTTTATATTGCTCCTTGTATGTGAACCTTTATTATGCAGTCCGTCGCTTTTATTGCGTCCACAACAAGTTCGTACAAAGCTTATTTCTCTGCACTAATAAGTCATGCATATTTAGAGAGCAAATTTTATTGCTTGCACCGATGACAACTTACTTGAAGGATCTTACTCAATCCATAGGTAGATATGGTGGACTCTCATGGCAAAACTGGTTTAAGGGTATTTGGAAGCACAAGTAGTATTTCTACTTGGTGCTGAGAATTTGGCTAGCGTGAGGGGGAAAGGCAAGCTCAACATGTTAGAGGATCCATGACAACATACTTTATCTCAGATATAAGAAAACATAACTCATTATGTTGTCTTCCTTGTCCAACATCAACTCTTTAGCATGTCATATTTTAATGAGTGCTCCCAATCATAAAAGATGTCAATGATAATATATCTATATGTGAAACCTCTCTTTCCTTATTACTTCCTATTAATTGCAATGATGACCAAAGCTATATTTGCCAACTCCCAACAACCTTTACTCATCATACTCTTTCTATGTGAGGTCATTACTTTCACTAAGATCAATATGAACTCGTTGATTCTTTTTATTCTTTTTCTTCTAATCACCCAAGATCATGGCAAAACACTCAAGCCCTTGACTCAACACTAATCTTTATTATATAGCTAACTGTCTCGATTACAAGAAAGGATCATAAAGCAAAACTCAAAACTAGATCATGCCATGACTTTATTCTACTAAATCAAGATACTACTAAAAGGATCGAACTAAGAAAAACGGTAAAGATAGGGGTTGTGATGGTGATACGATACCAGGGCACCTCCCCCAAGCTATGCAGTTGCCAAGGGGAGTGCCCATACCCATGTGATTATATCTCCTTCTTGATCCTTTCATCCTTGTTGATCTCTTCTGGTTCCTCTCTTTTGAACTCTATCTTCAATAGCCAAGCATCCTTGTCTTCATTGTTGGAGGAGGGAGGAGTCATGGTGCTCTAAATCTGCAACGGAAACAACTCAAAACGAAAACAGAGGATATTTGCATGATGAGAGTCAAAACCTTCGGGAGTATATATAATGATTTTTTACCAACCAAAATACCTATCGTGCAAGGAAATGGAGTCCGGAGGGCATACGAGCTGCTCACGAGGTAGGGCGGCGTGCCCAGGGGGGTAGGGCGCGCCCTCCACCCTTGTGGAGGCCTCGTGTTCTCACAGGACTGCTACTTATTTTTCTATTTTTCTAAATATTCCAAAACAGAGAAATATTGCCTTAAAAATTGTTTTGGAGTCGGTTTACTTACCGTACCACATACCTACTCCTTTTCGGAGTCTGGAACGTTCTGGAAAGTGTCCCTTATGTATTCCTCCGGGGTTACGGTTTCAGTAATATTAGTTTCAACATTTATGGGATTAACTGAAATATAGTGTTTAATCCTTTGACCGTTTACCACCTTCGTATTTGTGCCTTCGAAGTTGTTGATTTTTATGGCACCGGAACGATAGACCTCCTCGATAACGTAGGGACCTTCCCATTTGGAGAGAAATTTCCCAGCAAAACATCTTAAACGAGAGTTGTATGGCAATACATAATCACCTACATTAAACTCACGCTTTTGTATCCTTTTGTCATGCCATCTTTTAACTTTTTCTTTAAACAACTTGGCATTTTCATAAGCTTGGATTCTCCATTCATCAAGTGAGCTAATATCAAATAACCTCTTCTCACCGGCAAGTTTGAAATCATAGTTGAGCTCTTTAATAGCCCAGTATGCCTTATGTTCTAGTTTGAGAGGTAAGTGACAAGCTTTCGATAAACCATTTTGTACGGAGACATACCCATAGGATTCTTGTATGCAGTTCTATAGGCCGATAATGTGCCATCCAGTTTCTTGGACCAATTCTTTCTAGACCTATTGACAGTCTTTTGCAAAATTAATTTGAGCTCTTTGTTGCTCAACTCTACTTGACCACTAGACTGCGGGTGATAAGGAGATGCAATTCTATGATTAACATCGTATTTAGCAAGCATCTTACGGAAATCACCATGAATAAAGTGTGAACCACCATCAGTCATTAAATATCTAGGGACTCCAAACCTCAGAAAAATAACTTCCTTAAGCATTTTAATAGAAGTGTTGTGATCAGCACTACTAGTTGGAATAGCTTCCACCCACTTAGTAACGTAATCAACAACAACTAAAATATGAGTATATCCATTAGAGGCAGGAAAAGGTCCCATATAATCAAAGCCCCAAACATCAAATGGTTCAATAACAAGTGAATAATTCATAGGCATTTCTTGATGTCTACTAATATTACCAATTCTTTGACATTCGTCGCAAGACAAAACAAACTTACGGTCATCCTTGAACAGAGTATGCCAATAAAAACCGGATTGCAATACCTTATGTGCAGTTCTATCTCCAGCGTGGTGTCCTCCATAAGCTTTGGAGTGACACTTGCGTAGGATCTGTTCCTGTTCATGCTCAGGTACACAACGTCTAATAACACCATCTACTCCTTCTTTATAAAGATGTGTGTCATCCCAAAAGTAATGTCGCAAGTCATAGAAAAACTTTTTCTTTTGTTGGTATGTGAAGCTAGGTGGTATAAATTTAGCAACAATATAATTAGCATAATCAGCATACCATGGAGTGCTACGAGAAGTGCTTATGACATTTAATTGTTCATCAGGAAAGCTATCATCAATAGGTAGTGGGTCATCAAGAACATTCTCTAACCTAGACAAGTTGTCTGCAACGGGGTTCTCAGCTCCCTTTCTATCAACAATATGCAAATCAAATTCTTGCAGCCGGAGAACCCATCTAATGAGTCTAGGTTTTGCATCTTTCTTTTCCATAAGATACTTAATAGCAGCATGATCAGTGTGAATAGTAACTTTGGAATCAACAATATAAGGTCTAAACTTATCACAAGCAAACACGACTGCTAAAAGGCCTTTTCGGTAGTAGCATAATTTCTTTGAGCACTGTCTAGAGTCTTACTAGCATAATGGATAACATTTAATTTCTTATCGACTCTTTGCCCTAGAACAGCACCTACAGCATAATCACTAGCATCACACATAATTTCAAAGGGTAAATTCCAATCAGGTGGATGAACAACAGGTGCAGAGACTAAAGCTTTCTTAAGTATTTCAAATGCTTCTACAAAATCATCATCAAAGACAAATGGTACATCTTTTTGTAATAAATTAGTAAGAGGCCGAGAGATTTTTGAGAAGTCCTTAATGAACCTCCTCTAAAATCCGGCATGACCAAGGAAACTTCTTATACCTTTGATGTCCTTGGGACATGGCATCTTTTCAATAGCATCAACCTTGGCTTTATCAACTTCAATACCTCTTTCAGAAACTTTGTGCCCCAAGACAATACCTTCATTAACCATAAAGTGGCACTTTTCCCAATTCAAGACAAGATTAGTTTCTTCACATCTCTACAAAACTCGAGCAAGATTGCTCAAGCAATCATCAAAAGAGGAACCATAGACGGAAAAGTCGTCCATGAAAACCTCACAAATTTTCTCGCAGAAGTCAGAGAATAAAGCCATCATGCATCTTTGAAAGGTAGCAGGTGCATTACATAAACCGAAAGACATATGTCTATAAGAAAAAGTACCAAAAGGGCATGTAAAAGTAGTCTTTGATTGATCTTTAGCCGACACAGGTATTTGAGAAAAACCGGAATAACCATCTAGAAAGCAATAGTGTATATGTTTGCATAATCTTTCTAGCATTTGATCAATAAAAGGTAAGGGGTAATGATCTTTCTTAGTAGCCTTATTTAATTTGCGGAAATCAATTACCATTCTATAACAAGTGATGATTCTCTGCGGAATCAATTCCTCTTTATCATTAGGGACAAAAGTAATACCTCCCTTCTTAGGGACACAATGGACAGGACTTACCCACTGACTATCAGCAACGGGATAAATTATACCTGCCTCTAGAAGCTTGAGTATTTCCTTTCCTACCACTTCTTTCATTTTAGGATTCAAACGTCCTTGAGGATCACAAACTGGTTTGGCATCAGCTTCGAAATTTATTTTATGTTGACATAGAGTGGGACTGATGCCCTTAAGATCATCCAGAGTATATCCAATAGCAGCATGATGCTTCTTCAGAGTTTTCAATAATCTTTCTTCCTCATACTCTGAAAGGTTAGCACTAATAATAACATGATATATTTTCTTTTCATCAAGATAAGCATATTTAAGATTATCAGGAAATGGTTTAAGCTCAACCATGGGATCACCCTTGGGTGGAGGAGGATCCCCTAGGATTTCAACAGGCAAATTGTGTTGCGGAATAGGTTCATGTTTAAAGAATACTTCATCTATCTCCCTTCTTTCATTAATGAACATATCATTTTCATGATCTAGCAAATATTTTTCTAAAGGATCACTAGGAGGTACGACAATAGAAGCAAGACCAATAATTTCGTCCTTACTAGGAAATTCTTCCTCACGATGTTGTTTACTAAATTTAGAGAAATTAAACTCATGAACCATAGCATCCAAGCCAACAGTAACAACATTCTTTTTGCAGTCTATCGTAGCATTAACAGTATTCAAGAAGGGTCTACCAAATATAATGGGACAAAAGCTATCTTGTGGATAACCAAGAACAAGAAAATCAAAGAGATATTTGGTTTTCTGAAACAAGACTTCAACATCTCTAACAATTCCCACTGGTGAAATAGTATCTCTATAGGCAAGTTTAATTGTAACATCAATTTCTTCTAACTCAGCAGATGCAATATCATGCATAATTTCTCTGTATAAATCAATGGGTATTACACTAGCACTAGCACCCATATCACATAAGCCATGATAACAATGATCTCCTATTTTAATAGAAATAACAGGCACACCTACCACAGGTCTATGTTTATCTCTATCACAAGGTTTAGCAATTCTGGCAGTTTCACCATAGAATTGAATAACATGCCCATCAATATTATCAGACAAGAGATCTTTAACAATAGTAATATTGGGTTCTACTTTAACTTGCTCAGGAGGGGTATAAGTTCTAAAATTGCTTTTACGAACAACAATTGACGCTTTAGCATGATCCTTCATTCTAACAGGGAAAGGTGGTTTCTCAACATAAGAAGTGGGAACAATAGGATCATTATACGTGACAGTCTTTTCTTCAACTTTAATAGGTGCAGCTACTTTTAATTCTATGGGAGGATGATATTTAAACAACTTCTCCTTGGGGAGATCAACATAAGTAGCAAAAGATTCACAGAAAGAAGCTACTATCTCAGAGTCAAGTCCTTATTTAGTGCTAAACTTACGGAAAATATTGGTATCCATAAAAGATTTAACACAATCAAACTTAGGTGTCATACCCGACTCCTTATCTTCGTCGAGGTCCCAATCTTTAGAGTGGCGTTTAATTCTATCCAATAAATTCCATATAAGTTCAATAGACTTCATCATAAAAGAGCTAACACAAGAAGTATCGAGCATGGTGCGATTGTTTTCAGAAAGCCGAGCATAAAAACTTTGCATAATCACTTATCTTGCCAGCTCATGATTGGGGCATGAATATAACATTGATTTAAGCCTCCCCCAAGCTTGAGTGATGCTTTCTCCTTCGTGAGGCCAAAAATTATATATATAATTGCGATCACGATGAACAAGATATGCATAGGGTAATACTTTTGATGAAATTCCAATTTCAATCTTTTATAGTTCCATGATCTCATATCATCACATCGCCTGTACCATGTCAATGTGTCTCCCTTCAAAGATAAAGGGAAAGCCTTCTTCTTAACAACATCATCGGGTATACCTGCAAGCTTAAATAGTCCACAAACATCATCCACATAGCGTAGATGTTCATCAGGATGCTTTGTTCCATCTCCTGTAAAAGTGTTAGCTAGTAGTTTTTCCATCAAACCCGAAGGAATCTCAAAAGGAGTTTCATTTTCAATAGGTTCAGTAGGTTGAGTAGGTTGAGGAGCAACTCTTTGCTCTATTGGACGGGGTGAAGATACCCCGAACAAGCCCCTCAGACAATTACTTTCCATAGTAACAAGTGACAGAAAATTTCAGCACACTAAATAAATTTTTCCTTACCAAATTCCACCTACCAAAGGCGCTTCACTCCCCGACAACGGTGCCAAAAAAGAGTCTTGATGACCCACAAGTATAGGGGATCTATCTTAGTCCTTTTGATAAGTAAGAGTGTCGAACCCAACGAGGAGCAGAAGGAAATGATAAGCAGTTTTCAGCAAGGTATTCTCTGCAAGTACTGAAATAAGTGGTAACAGATAGTTTTGTGATAAGATAAATTGTAACGAGCAACAAGTAACAAAAGTAAATAAAGTGCAGCAAGGTGGCCCAATCCTTTTTGTAGCAAACGACAAGCCTGGACAAACTCTTATAATAGGAAAAGCGCTCCCGAGGACACATGGGAATATCGTCAAGCTAGTTTTCATCACGCTCATATGATTCGCGTTCGGTACTTTGATAATTTGATATGTGGGTGGACCGGTGCTTGGGTGCTGTTCTTACTTGAACAAGCATCCCACTTATGATTAACCCCTATTACAAGCATCCGTAACTACAACAAAAGTATTAAGGTAAACCTAACCATAGCATGAAACATATGGATCCAAATCAGCCCCTTACGAAGCAACGCATAAACTAGGGTTTAAGCTCATCATCTACTTATTACTTCATAATGCCTTCCTCTAGGCACAAATAATGGTGAATTTTTATGTAGTCGACGTTCACGTAACACCACTAGAGGTTAGACAACATACATCTTATCAAAATATCGAACAAATACCAAATTCACATGACTACTAATAGCAAGACTTCTCCCTTGTCCTCAGGAACAAACGTAACTACTCACAAAGCATATTCATGTTCACAATCATAGGGGTAATAATGTGCATATAGGATCTGAACATATGATCTTCCACCAAATAAACCAACTAGCATCAACTAGAAGGAGTAATCAACACTACTAGCAACCTACTAGCACCAATCCCGGACTTGGAGACAAGAATTGGATACAAGAGATGAACTAGGGTTTGGAGATGAGATGGTGTTGGTGAAGATGTTGACGGAGATTGCCCTCTCCCGATGAGAGGAGCATTGGTGATGACAATGGTGATGATTTCCCCCTCCCGGAGGGAAGTGTCCCCGGCAGAACAGCTCTGTTGGAGCCCTAGATTGGTTCCGCCAAGGTTCCGCCTCGTGGCGGCGGAGTCTCGTCCCGAAAGGTTTCTTCTTATTTTTTTCTCATTGAAAGACTTCATATAGGAGAAGATGGGCGTCAAGGAGCCACCAGGGGGCCCATGAGGTAGGGGCGCGCCCAGGGGGGGCGCCCCCACCCTCGTGAGCAGGGTGTGGGCCCCTTGGCCTTCATTTTGGCGATGATTTTTCTTTATTTATTTTAAGACATTCCGTGGAGTTTCAGGACTTTTGGAGTTGCGCAGCATAGGCCTCCAATATTTGCTCCTTTTCCAGCCCAGAATTCCAGCTGCCGGCATTCTCCCTCTTCATGTAAACCTTGTAAAATAAGAGAGTATAGACATAAGTATTGTGACATAAGGTGAAATAACTGCCCATAATGCAATAAATATCGTCATAAAAGCATGATGCAAAATGGACGTATCAGGCACCACACCAACGACAGCGGGTTGCGATGAGCAATCGGCTATGGTGCGCGTGCCGGCGGGGGTGTGATGAGACCCACAGGCGATGGTACGGGTGGTGACTTGGCACATATCTGGTTGTTGCCTCCTGAAGAGCAGGTGGACAAGCAGCCAGCGGAGATGGTTGCTGCGGCTAGAGCTTCTGATGCTAGGCAGAGTAAGTAGAGAAGAGGAGAAACGAACGTTGGATATGTCAGTTAAATTACTTGCAGAGTAGCATAGCACCATATATAGAATATAGTCATAGTCTAGGTTTGGGTTCGAACCAGCTACAGGAGCACGTCTTTCTTTTTTCTAAAACTCGGCAACGTCTCTTTACTGGTACACTAGCTTGTTCTGTACGCCTGCCCAAGTCTTTGATTTTCTTTCACTAGCTTGTGAGGAAGGAAGGAGGACAAAATTGAGAGTTCCTTGGACTCGAACCCAAGACCTCTCGGTTGAAAACCAAGGATGCTAGTCACTTATGTGGCGAACGTTCCTTGTGAGGAGGACGGCAGACGTACACATTTTCCTCACAGTTTTCTTCCTATATATAAAAAAGTATGCTACTTGGTGTCCTCTTAGTCAAAAAATGATTGTGCCAACCTTGACCATTGGATTGACATTCAACGTCTGTCGCGTTTCTTCAGTCTCTTCTTCCTCGAGCCGCCAAAGCCAAACCAGCGCCGGCGGGACCGCCTGCTCCCGCCTCCCACGGCCGGATGTGATCTTCCCCGGCTCCTATTCGTTCCCGTCCGAGGCCTCACCATCGTCCTATGCCTTGGTTCGCTCGCCGCGGCGCCGCCCTCCGGTGTTGTCAACATGGTCAACAACCAAGAGGAATAAAGAGATGACTGTACATGGTGAGGATGACAGTAGGGACCCAGCAGCGCGCGCAGTAATTTTGTTTTTTCGGGACGGAGAAGGGTATCAACTGGGTTGTGCAGGACCCGTGGCCCGTCTAGCCCAGGCTTTTATTTCATATGTTTAGCACATGACCAGCCCAGTTTGTTTTTTCCTTTCTGAAAAATGGCTAGCCAGCTATTTTGTTTTTTGCAGAATAACCAACATAGGCCTACTTGCTTTTCTACGCCCTGCTGGGCTGGAAATCTTTTAAGACGAGGAGGGGTGCATTTTGCAAAGAAAATGGGCTATAAGTAATAAGAAATGGGCTATAAGTAATAATAAATGGGCTGTAAAATGAAAAAAATACAACAAACATGCAATTAGTTCCAAAATACTGTTTTCTTTCGAATTTTGATATTTTAAATTTCATTGTTTTTGTGCGGGTAAAATTTCATTGAATTTAAATTAAGGTATATTTAGATTTAAAATTAATTTGAATCTGGCTAGAAATTTCAGGTTGTATGCTGTTCGGGACAGATTTGCAGGCTGACTTGTGGGTCTACTAGGTTGACGTGTCCTTTGGCTTTGTCAACTTAGTCCACAAACGATTCTAGCAGCAGTGACCATTGGATGTTAATCCAACGACCGTGCTGCTTCTTCAATATCTGATCTTCTTGCTCCAGCCGCCCAAACCAGCTCCGGTGGGACTGCCTGCTCCCGCCTCCCGTGGCTGGCTGTGCTGCCGCACAGGCCGCACCGTCCCACCCTACTTCATTGCTGGCCAGGCCATTCCTCTACTCAGCCACACCTCCTGTTATTTTCCGGCGACGGCAGCCGGACCAGTAAACCCTCGTACTCCGCACCGCATGGGCAACCATTACCGCGTCTTCCCCGGCTCCGTGTCATTCCCTTCCTAGGCCTTGCCGTCGTCCACCACCATGGTGCTCTCGGCGCGGCCTGGTCAGCGTGGTCAACGAACGACATCCATCGGCCGTGGACTGTACGTGCAAAATAATGATTCCTCCACCTGACAGCTGGGACCCACCGGAAGGGCCTCTGTATTTCGCAAAAAAAATGTTCCCCCGCTGACATGTCGGACCCACCAGCTATATCTTTGCACGCAAGGAAGTGCCTCCTTATTACGCACAAAAAAATGAATACCCCCTTGCTAGCTGGGACCCACCATAGTGGGAGGATGACTTTTGGGCCAACTAAGTTGACAGGGACGGAGGGCTTTGTCAAGTTAGTCAATATGAACGATTCTAGCTCCAGTGACCGTATGATGTCCATCCAACGGCTGTAGTGCTTCTTCAACCTCTGGTCTTCTTGCTCCAGTCGCCCAAAGCAGCGCCGGTCGTGCCGCATGCTCTTGCCTCCCGTGGCTGGCTGTGCTGCCGAGGAGGCGTCACCGCCCCCTACTATTCCCACCGCTGGCCAAGCCCTGCGGCGACGGCAGCCTCACACCGCAGCCGAACCAGTAAACCCTCGTATTCCTCTTCGCGCGGGCTTCCACTGTCGCGTCGTCCCCTTCCTAGGCCTCGCCGTCGTCCACCGCCGTGGTGCTCTCGGCGTGGCCTGGTCAACATGGTCAAGGAACGACTTCCATCGGACGTGGACTGTACATGGAGAGGCTGACAGCTGGGTCCACGGCCGCAGCAAGGAAGTGCCTCCTTATTACGCGGAAAATAATGATTCCTCCACCTGACAGCTGGGACCCACAGGACGGGCCACTGTATTTCACGGAAAAAAAGTTCCCCCCTAACTGCTGGGACCCACCAACTTCATCTTCGCACAAAAGGAAGTGCGTCCGGGCAAAAAAACAAAACGATTCGCCCCCTGACTGCTAGGACCCACCAGCTACACCTTCGCATGCAAGGAAGTGCGTCCGGGCAAAAAAAACAATTCGCCCCCCTGACTGCTGGGACCCACTGGCTACATTTTCGCACGCAAGGAAGTGCGCCCGGGCAAAAAAACGATTCACCCCCTGACTGCTGGGACCCACCAGCTACATCTTCACACGCAAGATAGTGCCTGATAGTCGGGACCCACCTGGTCGAAGCGTACGTAGCGTTGTCATTCTGGTCGCGAACGTGTATGTACATATATACTGGTGGATGTAGAGGCACGCACGTGTCGTAGTAGAGGCGCGCACGTAGCATGTACACATACGTACAGCGGCCAGGGTGCAAGAAAGAAAATACGGCCACGTTTGTGTACATACGGGCGGGGTCTCAAACGCCTACTCGCGCATACGTACGGCGAGGGCTTGTGTACATGGCTAGGTCGGAATAGAGAAACAGCATCGTCATCGTGTTCATGGGGAGGCAATGGAATGCGTCGTGTTCATCGGGAGGCAACGGAACGCGTGGGAGCCAACCGGCTGGGTCAGAACAAAATGCGTGGTCGTGTTCATCGGGAGGTCTTGGACAGAACAGGCAATGGAAACGAGGCCTGGCGTATTGCACAATGGAGGAAACACCCTTGTGTTCGACCGGCAACGTTCGAAACGGGATCTTGTTCATCGGGAGGGGTCTGGCATACCGCAAAACGGAGGAAACGGACCTCCTATGGTCGAAACGGGGGTCCTGTTGATTGGGAGGGGTGTGGCGTACCGCAAAACGGACGAAACAGACCTCCTACGGTCGAAACGGGGGTCCTATTGATCGGGAGGGGTGTGGTGTACCGCAAAACGGACAGAACGGACTTGTGTTGGAGCGCTACGGTCGAAACGGGGGTCCTGTTCATCGGGAGGGATGTGGCGTACCGCAAAATGGGACTCCACGGGATACTGTTCATCTCCACCGTCGACCTCCTCCAGCGTCCACCGGATCCTGTTCATCCAGTCTCCACAGCGCGCTACTCCACCGGCTACTGTTCAACCACCCCTCCACCGTCTACTGTTCATCCAGCCCTCCACACGACGAGGTCCTGTTCAACCACCCCTCCATGGGCACCCCTCCACCGTCTACTCTTCATCCAGCCCTCCACCACACCACGGGGTCCTGTTCATCCAGAGGAAACGCCACAGGGTCCCCCCCCCCGCAACGCTCACTGTTCATCCCAGAGGCAGCATCGATCGGCTTTAGTTTGCAGCAGTAGCAAAGGAATCGCTCGATCGGGTTCAGTTAACAGCCATCGATTGATCGCTCAGGTTCAGTAACGCGTAGCCTGCAGTGCAATCGCTCGGGTTCAGTTAGAGCCCAACGCCTCGCTCGGGTTCAGTTAGAGCCAACGCCTTGCACACACGCGCGTATGTGTACGAGAGAAACGTGCATCGCTCGGCACCCGACCTCCCACCGTAACCGGCAACTTCCCAAAATTTTCCTCCCCTTCGCTTCTACCACGGTTTTTTCCATCATGGACGGCCCAAAGAACGTCATGCAGCTGCGTCTCTGGCCCGCGTAGGACGAAAATCCCATTTTATGTCATGATTTTTTGTCATAGAAGTAGGAGCCCACCACATATATGATGATACCAGGTTTTGTCACAATTATCGTCATAGAAGTGTCATATGTATTACAGAAAAAAAACCGTTCAGCCCAAAATGTCACGGATGTGTCTTTTTTGTAGTGTATCTTTTGAGATAGACAATATTGCTCTAGTGATTCACCTATATCGTTTTAGAGCACAGTGGTGGTTTTATTTTATGGAAATTATTGACCTCTCATGCTTCACCTTTATTATTTTGAGAGTCTTTTAGAACAGCATGGTAATTTGCTTTGGTTATAAAATTAGTCCTAATATGATGGGCATCCAAGATGGGCATAATAAAAAATTTCATATAAAGTGCATTGAATATTATGAGAAGTTTGATTCTTTATGATTGTTTTGAGATATGAAGATGGTTATATTAGAGTCATGCTAGTTGAGTAATTGTGAATTTGAGAGATACTTGTCTTAAAGTTTGTGGTTCCCGTAGCATGCACGTATGGTGAACCATTATGTGATGAAGTTGGAGCATGATTTATTTATTGATTGCCTTCCTTATGTGTGGAGGTCGGGACCGCGCGATGGTTAATTCCTACCAACACTTCCCCTAGGAGCATGTGTGTAGTACTTTGTTTTGATGACTTGTAGATTTTTGCAATAAGTATGTGAGTTCTTTATGACTAATGTTGAGTCCATGGATTATACGCACTCTCACCCTTCCATCATTGCTAGCCTCTCTAGTACCGCACAACTCTGGCCGGTACCATAAACCCACCATATACCTTCCTCAAAACAGCAACCATACCTACCTAATATGGCATTTCCATAGCCATTCTGATATATATTTCCATGCAACTTTCCACTGTTCCGTTTATTATGACACGCTCCATCATTGTCATATTGCTAGCATGATCATGTAGTTGACATTGTATTTGTGGCAAGCCACCTTTCATAGTTTTTCAAACATGTCACTCTTGAATCATTGCACATCCCGGTACACCGCCGGAGGCATTCACATAGAGTCATATTTTGTTCTAAGTATCGAGTTGCAATTCTTGAGTTGTAAGTAAATAAGAGTGTGATGATCTTCATTATTAGAGCATTGTCCCATGTGAGGAAAGGATGATGGAGACTATGATTCTCCCACAAGTCGGGATGAGACTCCGGACTAAATAAAAAAAGGAGACCATAAAAAAAGAGAAATGGCCCAAATAAAAAAACAGAGAAAAAGAGAGAAGGGACAATGCTACTATCCTTTTACCACACTTGTGCTTCGAAGTAGCACCATGATCTTTATGATAGAGAGTCTCCTATGTTGTCACTTTCATATACTAGTGGGAACTTTTCATTATAGAACTTGGCTAGTATATTCCAATGATGGGCTTCCTCAAAAGTGCCCTAGGTCTTCGTGAGCAAGCAAGTTGGATGCACACTCACTTAGTTTGTTTTGTTGAGCTTTCATAAACTTATAGCTCTAGTGCATCTGTTGCATGGCAATCCCTACTCACTCACATTGATATCTATTGATGGGCATCTCCATAGCCTGTTGATACGCCTAGTTGATGTGAGACTATCTTCTCCTTTTTGTCTTCTCCACAACCATCATTCTATTCCACCTATAGTGCTATGTCCATGGCTCACGCTCATGTATTGCGTGAAGATTGAAAAAGTTTAAAAATACTAAAGTATGAAACAATTGCTTGGCGTGTCAGCGGGGTTCTGCATGATTAAATACTTTGTCTGATGAAGATAGAGCAACAACCAGACTATATGATTTCGTAGGGATAACTTTCTTTGGCCATGTTATTTTGAGAACACATGATTGCTTTGTTAGCATGCTTGAAGTATTATTATTTTTATGCCAATATTAAACTTTTGTCTTGAATCTTTCGGATCTGAAAATTCATGCCACAATAAAGAAAAATTACATTGAGAAATATGCTAGGTAGCATTCCACATCAAAAATTCTGTTTTTATCGTTTACCTACTCAAGGACAAGCAGGAATTAAGCTTGGGGATGCTTGATACGTCTCCAACGTATCTATAATTTTTGATTGTTTCATACTAATATATTATCTGTTTTGGATTTTAATGGGCTTTAATATGCTCTTTTATATTATATTTGGGACTAACCTATTAACCAGAGGCCTAGTGCCGGTTTTTGTTTTTTTTCCTTATTTTAGTGTTTTATAGAAAAGGAATATCAAACGGAGTCCAAATGGAATGAAACCTTCGCGAGGATCATTCTTGGACCAAAAGCAATCCAGAAGACTTGGAGTTGAAGACTCTATGAGGAATCCATGAGGCAGGAGGGCGCGCACAGGGGGGTAGGCGTGCCCCCACTCTCGTGGGCCCCTCGTAGGTCCACCGATGTACTTCTTTCGCCTATATATACTCTTATACCCTAGAAACATCAGGGGGATCCACGAAACCACTTTTCCACCGCCGCAACCTTCTGTACCCGTGAGATCCCATCTTGGGGCTTTTCCGGCGATCTGCCGGAGGGGGAATCGATCATGGAGGGCTTCTACATCAACACCATTGCATCTCCGATGAAGCATGAGTAGTTTACCACAAACCTTCGGGTCCATCGTTATTAGCTAGATGGCTTCTTCTCTCTCTTTGATTCTCAATACAAAGTTCTCCTTGATGTTCTTGGAGATCTATTCGATGTAATACTCTTTTGTAGTGTGTTTGTCGAGATCTGATGAGTTGTGAATTTGTGAACTTGATTATCTATGAATATTATTTGGTTCTTCTCTGAATTCTTATCTGCATGATTTGATATCTTTGCAAGTCTCTTCTATTTATCGATTTAGTTTGGCATACTAGATTGATCTTTCTTGCAATGGGAGAAGTGCTTAGCTTTGGGTTCAATCTTGCGGTGTCCTTTCCCAGTGATTGTAGGGGCAGCAAGGCACGTATTGTATTGTTGCCATCGAGGATAAAAAGATGGGGTTTATATCATATTACTTGAGCTTATCTTTCTACATCATGTCATCTTGCTTAATGTGTTACTCCGTTCTTATGAACTTAATACTCTAGATGCATGTTGGATAGCGGTCGATGTGTGGAGTAATAGTAGTAGATGCAGAATCGTTTCGGTCTACTTGACACGGACGTGATGCCTATATTCATGATCATTGCCTTAGATGTCATCATAATTATGCGCTCTTCAATCAATTGCTCGGCAGTAATTTGTTCACCCACCATAATACATGCTATCTTGAGTGAAGCCACTATTGAAACCTATGGCCCCCGGATCTCTTTTCTATCATATTACATCTCTTTTATTTACATTGCATCTCGTTTACTATTTTGCAATCATTACTTTCCAATCTATACAATAAAATACCAAAAATATTTACTTTACAATATTTATTAGATCTCACTTTTGCGAGTGACCGTGAAGGGATTGACAGCCCCTTTATCACGTTGGTTGCAAGGTTCTTGATTGTTTGTGCAGGTACTAGGTGACTTGTGTGTTGTCTCCTACTGGATTGATACCTTGGTTCTCAAAACTGAGGGAAATACTTATGCTACTTTGCTGCATCACCCTTTCCTCTTCAAGGGAAAACCAACGCATGCTCAAGAGGTAGCACTTCCTCGCCCAGGAGATGAGCGAGCACTTTGATGGGTGCGAGTTCCTCCACGTGCCATGAGCCAACAACGACGCAGCATACGCCCTTGCTTGCATTGGCTCCACCCGACAGGCCATACTAGCCGGCGTCTCCCTTGAGCGCCTGCGCAAGCCATCTATCAAGCCCTCGTCGGAATGTGAGTCCATCTTCGTGCCGACTGACCGCACAGCAGTCAGATCCGGCTCATGGGCTTCAACAGTCGCGCAGAGACTTCAGCAGGAGGCCCGGGGGCTGCAACACCCGCAGTAGGCCCAGAGATTCCAGCAGGTGGCCCGAGAGCTGCTGCAGTCGGCCCAGGGACTTCATCAACACCATCAGAAGCGGCCGGCTCTAGCCCGCCGCCTCCCAGCCCAGCCACCCTAGTGCCAGTTGCCGTCTTCGCAGTGGTGGAAGCACCGTCTTGGGTGCAACCCATCCGCAACTTTCTGGTGAGCCGCGTGCTACCAGCCAATGAAGTATTGGCCCTGCAGATACAATGCCTGGCAGGAGCCTGCACCATCGTCAACGGCGAGCTCGCCAGGCGCAACGTGACTGGCATTTTCCAGAACTGCGTGGAGCCGGAGAAGGGCATGGAGATCCTTAGAGACATTCATCAAGGCGAATGTGGCCACCATGCCGCCTACAGAGCTCTCATAGCAAAAGCCTTCCGCCATGGTTTCTTCTAGCCAACTGCTTTGGACGATGCAAAAGAGTTGGCACCAAGCAGCAGATACTCGAGGAGCCCAGGAGATAGGGGGCGCCCCCCCCCCTACTGGGCGCGCCCCGTGTCTTGTGGACCCCTCGAGCACCCCCCGACGGACTTCTTTCGCCTATATAAGCCTACGTACCTAAAACCATTGAATATCAAGATAGATCGAGAGTTCCACCGCCGCAAGCCTCTGTAGCCACCAAAAACCTCTCGGGAGCCCGTTCCGGCACCCTGCCGGAGGGGGAACCCATCACCGGTGGCCATCTTCATCATCCCGGCGCTCTCCATGACGAGGAGGGAGTAGTTCACCCTTGAGGCTAAGGGTATGTACTAGTAGCTATGTGTTTGATCTATCTCTCTCTCTCGTGTTCTCTCTCGTGTTCCCGCTATGGCACGATCTTGATGTATCCCGAGCTTTGCTATTGTAGTTGGATCTTATGATGTTTCTCCCCCTCTACCCTCTTGTGATGAATTGAGTTTCCCTGTCGGAGTAATGGGCCACGGGTAGGCTAACCCGAGCCCCAGAGCCTTTCAAGACATTGGGGCAGGCTGCGCCCCTCAAGCCAAGTCCCAGACGGCGACTCCAAGATAAGCCGAATCCCAGACGGTGACTCCAAAATAAGCCGAGTCCCAAACGGCGACTCCAAGATAAGCCGGCTCATGGCCGGCGACTTCCGGAGAAGCCGGCTATAGAGAGTCGGCCCGCGACTCCACTCTCGTCACGATAGGCGAGGCGGGTACGACAACAGCGTGGCCGTCACCTCCTGCTTACGAGGGGTCGGCATGGCTACAGTGTGTCGTATCGCTGGAGATCTCCGGTGTGGCACGACATTGTTGCCATGCCTGCCCTGACCTCAACCACAGTGGGCGGCGCACTGTGGCCACGACGGCCTACCTGTATGGCTTAGAGACGGTGGACCCGTCGGTCAGTGAGAACATGGAAGACGGAAGATACGCCCCGAAGGCGGCCCTGTGGGAGTCGGCTCCCTAGAGTCGGCCGACCTCTCCCACGGGCCCCACGCGCCATTAACCAGACAAGACGGGGAGTGATGATAGTGATCGCCCGATAGACGGCGGCACTGTTGCCACGACCCCATGACCAAGCCTGCATCATGAGAAACACGACTACAGTGCCGGACTCGTCGGCGGGGCCCACCAGTCGGCGGGCCCCAGCAGTCGGCAAAGAAGACGGCGGCCTGAGAGACAGACGGCTGGGACCCGCGCCCAGCCGGATTACCATTGTACCCCCGGGGCATAGGCCTATATAAACCCCCCGGGGCACCCATGCAAAGGGTTCGAATCCATAAGCATTAGATCAGATCATATAGGGAGGAGAGAGCTTGCCTTGCCTTGTCCTACCTCCAGAATACAGCTCCAGGAGCAACCTTGTACTCACTTTGCCTTAGTGATCATGCGGAGACCCCGTAGAGAGAGCAGTAGGGGTGTTATCTCCCTGGGGAGCCCCGAAGCTGGGTAAGATCCGCCGGCGTGCATGTCTTCGCCTCATCTCGTTTCCTGGCACCGACGACGTTCTACTCGCTCCCACCATGATAAGCCATCCTTTGGCATATGTCGCACCCAACCCCCGACATTTGGCGCCCACCATGGGGCAAGGCGCACCGTCATCCGGAGACCTGCTCTGGACGAGAACCCTCTTCCTCCCCAATGAGCGTAGCCAGCCCGGCACGCCCGATGGCGCTTGCCCCGATGCGCTGCAAGGCATCGACGACGCCTGCGCAGCGAGCTGCCTTGCCGATCTTCTTGGCGAGGTTTGCATCTCTAACGAGCATGCATCCGATGCAGGCACGGGCGGCCCCGAAAGCCTCCTCGCGAGCCTCCTCGACCATCTCCACGTCACCGGCGAGCCCGCCGTGGACTTGGAGTCTGTAGGGTCCACCGACCCGATGCTGGTTGACTCCGATAGCATGTCGCTCGACACGTTCCACACCAATGTGGTGATCTACGACGAGCCGCTCCCTCACGAGGAGACTGGTGGAAGCGCCATCACGGAGGTGCTTGTTATCAGTCATGGCGAGCACTCCGGTGAGGGAGCTCACGACCCACTCGACGCGGCTCTGCGAGACCTGACAGCGCCCATTCTAGAGGACGCTGACGCCGAGACGCTGGAGGCACGCCGCCTTCAGCTCATCGAAGGCGCGAAGAAGCTGGCAAGCATGAGACGCTTGTCAGAAGCTTACCAGCATGAGATGGATCGCGCTGTGGGCGGCTCGCCAGCCCCGACTGGGCCTAGCCGCCTAGGCGCGTTCCGGCAACGCGGCGCGGCCATCGCCAACCAGTTCGGGGCCGATCGCCCCGTGTATGCCACGCCTGCGGAGAACATCCGCGCCGCCCAGGCGGCGGTGGATGAACTAGACAACTTCGAAGGCGAAGAGCGTCTCCTGATGACCGAGCGAGTCCAGCGACTCCTCAAAGCGGCTGCCGCACAGAACGAAGCCGGCTGCCGCACGGAGGCGCCGCGACGACAAAACGACGACTTACCTCCCCGCCGAGATCAAGGCGTGACGTCTCGGACGCCGACTGGCGGTGTCCGCGGAAGAAAAGAGAAGGATCCGGCTGTGAGACACAGTCGGACTCGCATCACCATCGAGCGCGACCAAGACGGCCGCCCAAGAGCAGTGGAACGGCAAGGTGACTACCTGCCTCCCCCAGCATGAAGAGAAAGACGAGTCTCCCCGCCGCCTGTTGAGCATCCGACTCTCGGCGACCGCCTTGGCCGTCGAGAGGGAGTCGGAGAGAACGATGCCCGCCACCGGATCGACCGACTCCACCGATCCCTGGCACTAGAAGAAGAAGACGAGTTGGGCCCGCCCTGTTTTGGACCCTGCATCCGCGACGAGCCCTTTCCCAAAGGATTAACGCTCCCCCGAGACACGCCCAAGTACACCGGCTCCATGAAGCTGGAAGATTGGCTAGTTGACTACTCCACAGCCGTCAACATAGCAAATGTCAACAAGTGTGTTGCCATGAAGTACGTTCCAGTCATGCTCTAGGGCACTGCCAGGACATGGTTGAACAGTTTGAAGCCCTGCAGCATCAACAGTTGGGTCGACTTCACCGAGGCCTTCATCCGCAACTTCACAAGAATGTACAAGCGACCCACCAAGCCGCGCGAGCTTTCCTTGTGCGTGCAAGGCCAAGACGAGTCGACTCGCGACTACCTCACACGAAGGGGCGAGCTTCGGAACTCCTGCGAGGGCGTGCACGAGGTGCAGGCTATTGAGTACTTCACCGCCGGGTGCAGAGAAGGCACCCTCCTCAAGCACAGGCTCCTCTGCGACGAGCCAGAGACCCTCCACGAGTTGCTGGTCATAGCAGACAAGTATGCAACGGCCGACTCCTCCATGAAGACAGAGATTCAAGTTAGTGCGACTGGAAAAGTGGCCCCTCAAGCTCCCAGAACTCCGGCTGGAGACACCAGTCGGCGACAGAAGCAGAATGATCACAAGCGCAAGGACCCACAACCGACTTCCAGCAGTCGGCAGGTTGCGACAGTCAAAGACCAATAACCTGAGGGGCAGCCTCCGACCAAGCGACAGAAAGGCGGCAAGTCCAACTGGTTGCTGGCCTTCTCTTACGAGCAGACTCTGGATGGTCCCTGCAAGTTCCACAGCGGCGCGAAGCCGTCAAACCATAACACCCGGAAATGCCACTGGCTCACCAGAATCGCCAAGGGAGACGGCCTCCTTCCTCCTCCGCCTGCTGGGCCACCGCCTCCACCGCCGCCCCAGCAGCCAGCTGCCAGGCCAGTCGGCGCCGTACAAGATGAGTACCCGGCAGAGCACGGAACCTATGTAGTGTTCACCAGTCTGGCTGATGATCGACGCAGCAGATGGCTGCAGCAGCAAGAAGTTAATGCAGTGGCATCAGATACTCCGGAGTTTATGCATTGGTCCGAGAAGCCTATCAGTTGGAGCAGAGCTGATCAGCCAGAGGTGATGCCGAATCCGGGTTCCTGCGCCTTGGTTTTAAGCGCCACCTTGGCCACAGATAGGCGGGCCGCTCGCTTCTCGCGAGTGTTGATAGACGGTGGCAGTAGCATCAACATCCTATACAAGGATACCATATAGAAATTAGGAATCAAGCAAAGACAGCTTCAGAGCAGCCGAACTGTGTTCCACGACATCGTACCTGGCCTTTCTTGCTCACCAATCGGTAAGATCCTGATAGATGTCCTCTTCGGAGACAAAGATCATTTTCGCCGAGAGCCAGTTTGGTTCGAAGTGGTGGACCTTGAAATCCCATACCAAGCATTGCTTGGCCGACCTGCTCTGGCCAAGTTTATGGCGGTCCCCCACTACGCCTTCCTCAAGATGAAGATGCCGAGTTCCAAGGGAATTCTGACCATAGCCAGCGACTATAAGAAGCCGTCCGCTTGTGTGGCCGAGAGCAGTCGGCTGGCCGAGTCCCTGGTGATCGCCGTCGAGAGGCGGCTCCTTGATCGGGTTGTGGCGATGGCCGGCAAGCAGCCGGAGATGTCGCCCGACCCCAAGGAGTTGGAAGCTTAGGGTTCGTTGAAGCCAGCCAAAGAAACAAAGAGGATACCTTTGGACCCGGAGCACCTCGATGGCCTGAGTGACTGCCTGCGAGTGGCCAGGGAAGAAGTCTGCCAAGACAAAAAAGAAGCAAGTCGAAAAATCAAAAGTCAGCCCGACCTATAGTCGGAAGTTCGAAGAAAGAAAGGAAGAAAAGAAACTCACCATCGACGATGTCCTCGATCTCATGGAAGCCGGAGGTCAGCATCGCCTCCTTGTCAGTCTAGGAGGAGCGCTCGCTCTCGAACTCGGCCAGGAGAGCAGCCTCCTTCTTCTCGGCCTTGTCCTGCGCCTTCTTGAGCAGCTCCTTCTGCTCGGCCAGCTGCGTAGCCAGCAGGTCACGCTCCGCAGCAAGCTTGCTGCACTCCTCCCCCTTGACGCGCAAGGCGGTGTTGACTTCACCCAGCTGCTCCTGAAGAGCGGTGTTGTCCCCTGAAGAACGAAAGAAAGGGACGTTAAGTCGCCAGGAAAGAAGGTCAGTAGGAAGATCCGGCCCGACTGCTCAGCAGTCGGCCCGAATCTCGGGGACTATAGCCTGCGGGTGCGCCAGCGCCCCCCCCCCCGCGAAAAAGAAGAAGAACAAAGAAAGAGACGTTAAAGTCGTCAAGGAAAGAAGTTCGCTGGGAAGATCCGGCCCGACTGCTCAGCAGTCGGCCCGAATCTCAGGGACTACAGCCCGTGGGTGCGCCAGCGCGCCCCTGCGAAGAAGAAGAAAAACTCACTCCGGCTCTCCGTCAAGTCGGCACTCCGCTTGCTCAACTCCTCGACATTGCGGTTGAAGGCAGTGGCGCGGAGGTTGTGATACTCCTGTAATGAACATTTTAGACAAAGATAAATACTTGGAACTCGCCAGAGGGAGTTCCGAACCGCCTGCTCAGCAGCCGGCCCGAAACTCGGGGACTACACACAGTGGGTGCGCTAGCGCGCCCCCACAGAGAAGAACAAGGAAAACAAGAATCAAAAAGCAAAACATACTCGGACGGCCGTCCGCGATGCCAGATGCGCCCTGGTGCAGTTCTGGAGGGCATCGCCTTCGGCCCGCAGCTTCGCTTGGACGTCCAGAAGTGCCTGGTTCAGCGGGCCCGTGCCGCCTCCGCGCACCCACCCAACAGGCGCGGCGCTCGTCGCCTCGGCGTCTGGGATGGACGAGCTAGCGGCACCGACCTCCAAGGGCCGCGGCACCGAAGTCGCCTTCTCAAGACGGTGGCGCGCTGGCGACGTGCCTTGAAGGAGCAGCGTCGCCACAGCCTCGTCTTCAGTCGGCGGCACCGGTGGGCCCACCGGCTGTTCTCCACGCACGCTCCTAGACGGCGGCGGAGGCGGCGGTGGCTTCTCTAGTCTGTCCGACATGGAGGCCCGGCTGCTCTCCTTCTCCACGATGGGGTTTTCGGCGCCGGCTTCTCCAGTCTGCCCCGTGAACTCCGGAGGCGGCGGTGCGGAACACAATGGGAGGACGAGCAACGCCGATTGGCGACGCGCAGCCTCCTCAGCTCACCGTCTCGCTGTAATGGCGGCTTCGGCCTCTTCTAGCTTCTTCTGGGCGGAGGCCGCTGCCTTCTCAGCCTCTGCCTTCTCCAGGCGGTCGGCTCCTCCTCGTCGCACTTCTCCCGCGCGCTTTGCTCCGTCGCCTCCCGAAGGTCGGCGGCAGGGTCAACCCGACGAGTGTTGGCGGACATCTCTGCCGACCCCATGACGGAGGGGACGACGACCCTCTCAAGGGAAAGGGGGCCCTAAAGAAAAAAGGGGAGTGTAAAAGAGAAACTCGGACAATATTTACCCAAAGAAAACAAGACAAAGGCGGAGACACTTACGCAGTAACCAGCGGCGGCCTCTTCACTTCCTTATGGAAGTGGTTGGCCTTCTCGGCCGCCTCCTCCTGCTTGGTCGCGGCGGCCGCCCCCTTGAACTTCTTCGACTTTCCGCCGAGCGAGCTCGGCCCAGTGTGGCGCCTCTTCGCGCCGCCTTGGCCGGCCAAGCCGGCAGAGGAACCCGCGCCCGATGGGCCGAACCTTGGCTGGCAGCGTGGGACGACTTCCCGTTCGGCGTCGTCTTCAGCCCAGTCGGCGAAGGTGGCCGAGGGCCTGAGGCCGCTTCCCGCTCCTCCTCCTCCGCCTTCAGCGTCGGCCTCCATCGCTACTGCCCCCAAGTCGGGGTCGTCGATGTCGCTCTCCGCTCGGTTGGGGACGAACTCGCGGGGCGGTCTTGCGACGCCGGCTGCGGGCTGAATGAGGGGGTTCTAATTCAGAGAAACCAATGAAAGTCAGAAGTCGGATTCGGCTATAAAGAAGACAAAGCAATAAAGAGATGCGACTTACCACTGGAGGGGGGTTGGTGCGCGAGTACGGCTCCTTGCCGAACTGCCAGTCCTCCCCGAGCTCGCAGTTCACGATGTGGTTCACCATGTTTGCCACCTCAACGCGGGGCATTTCCCTGGCGCACATCCGACTAGGGTCCCGGTGGTCGCTCATCTGACTGATCAGATGAGGCCGGCCATGGAGCGGGAGGACTCGGTGCGCCATGAAGGCGGCCAACAAGTCGGCCCCAACCAGGCCCTCCGACTGCGTTAGAACTCAGAGCCACGCCACAACGGCGGCTCCGGCGGGAGTCAGCATCTTGACTCGATGAGACCAGCTGGGGAGCCTCCCAGCCGGAGCGCCGGCTTCATAAGGCGGCAGATTGACCCAGTCGCTGTCGGGGGCGACATTCTTCACGTAGAAGTACGACCGCTGCCACATCTTCACCGACTTGATCAGCGGGATTGTTGGCCGTCGATCGCCGCATCGCGATGAAGGCGCCGCATTGAGCCACCACGCCGGCGACGTGCGTGCCGAGTTTGGATGAGAAAAATTCTCCCCACAGCTCGTTGGTGGGGAGAACGCCGAGAAAGCCTTCGCACAGGGTGGCGAAGGTGGCCAGCAGCACCACTGTGTTTGGAGTGAGGTGGTGCGGCTGGAGCCCGTGAAACTCCAAGAAGGAGCGGAAGAAACCGCTCGCCGGCAGCCCCAGGCCGCGCATAAGGTGCGAGCGGAAGATGACCCGCTCGCCCTCCTCCGGCGCCGGTGATATCTCCCTCGCCGGCGCGGCACGGGCTCGCACGAGGTGTGAACTGGGGAGGCGGCGCGTCTTACGGAGGAACTCGATGAGGTCGTCGTCTACCCCCGAGCCGCCCCACACGCCGGAGCGCATGGCCGAAGCCGCTTGCGGCGGAGGAAGAGCTCATCGCTCTTGGCGCGGTGTGATTCTGCTCACCGTCGGCAAGAAGAAGGAGAGGAGGCAAGAGGAGGCAGGGAGTGGGGAAGATGGGCGTGCGTGCTTTGCCGCTCCACTCCTCCCGCCTACTTATAGCCTTGAAGGCTGAGAAGCCGATGGGGCGGGTGTGGGATTAACTGCGCTCAGGACCCCACGCCCCCCCACGATTTACCCCACGCAGTTACTGCACGCAGTAACGACGTGGGAAACCCAACCGTCCGCACGGCCGCAACGGATCCGATCGCGTGCCGAGGCGCGGTAGTGGCGGGCCCTGCCTGACGTCCTGTCCCGTCGCACGCGTGGGTAGGCAGACTGTCCTTGCCGCGTGGCGCCGCGCGACACGACCGCGGCGGGCGGCTACGGGGAAGCATATCGGGCACGCCGCCTGGTCTCCTGCCACAACTTTCCAACTTTTTACGGAGCAAGATGGCCCTCTACGGATCCGACTTCGAATAGTCAACCCAGAGGAAGACGGCAAGCGAAGCCCAGATTCCTCCACCAGAAGAATGAAATTGTTGAGGCCCCACAACGTATCACTCTCGGAGCCTCACCAGCTTTGGGGACTACTTTTGGAGTAATGGGCCACGGGTAGGCTAACCCGAGCCCCTGAGCCTTTCAAGACATCGGGGCAGGCTGCGCCCCTCAAGCCGAGTCCCAGACGGCGACTCCAAGATAAGCCGAGTCCCATACGGCGACTCCAAGATAAGCTGACTCATGGCCGACAACTTCCGGGAAGCCGGCTATAGAGAGTCGGCCCGCGACTCCACTCTCGTCACGATAGGCGAGGCGGGTACGACCACGGCGTGGACGTCACCTCCTGCTTACGAGGGGCTGGCATGGCTACAGTGTGCCGTATCGCTGGAGATCTCCGGCGTGGCACGGCACTGCTGCCATGCATGCCCTGACCTCAGCCACAGTGGGCGGCGCACTGTGGCCACAATGGCCTACCTGTACGGCTCAGAGACGGCGGACCCGCGGGTCAGTGAGAACATGGAAGATGGCGGATACGCCCCGAAGGCGGCCCTGTGTGAGTCGGCTCCCTAGAGTCGGCCGGCCTCTCCCACGGGCCCCACGTGCCATTAACCAGACAAGACGGGGAGTGATGATAGTGATCGCCCGATAGACGACGGCATTGTTGCCATGACCCCATGACCAAGCCTGCGTCATGAGAAGCATGGCTACAGTGCCGGACTCGTCGGCAGCAGTCGGCGAAGAAGACGGCGTACTGAGAGACAGACGGCTGGGACCCGTGCCCAGCCGAATTACCATTGTACCCCCGGGGGGTAGGCCTATATAAACCCCCCGGGGCACCCATGCAAAGGGTTCGAATCCATAAGCATTAGATCAGATCATATAGGGAGGAGAGAGCTAGCCTTGCCTTCTCCTACCTCCAGAATACAGCTCCAGGAGCAACCTTGTACTCACTTTGCCTTAGTGATCATGCGGAGACCCCGCAGAGCAGCAGTAGGGGTGTTATCTCCCCGGAGAGCCCCGAAGCTGGTAAGATCCGCCAGCGTGCATGTCTTCGCCTCATCCCGTTTCCTGGCACCGGCGACGTTCTACTCGCTCCCACCATGATAAGCCATCCTTTGGCATATGTCGCACCCAACCCCCGACATTCCCCTTTGAAGTTATCTTATCGGATTGAGTCTTTTATGAGAACACTTGATGTATGTCTTGCCGTGCTTATCTGTGGTGAAAATGGGATATCATGTGCCACTTGGTGTATGTTTTGGTGACCAACTTGCGGGTTCCGCCCATGAACCAATGCATAGGGGTTGGCACACGTTCTTAACTCTCCGGTAGAAACTTTGGGGCACTCTTTGAAGTACTTTGTGTTAGTTGGATGAATCTGAGATTGTGTGATGCATATCATATAATCATTCCCATGGATACTTGAGGTGACAATGGAGTATCTAGGTGACATTAGGGTTTTGGTTGATTTGTGTCTTAAGGTGTTATTCTAGTATGAACTCTTTAATAGATTGATCCGAAAGAATAACTTTGAGGTGGTTTCGTACCCTACCCTAATCTCTATGTTTGTTCTCGTCTATTAGTGGCTTTGGAGTGACTCTTTGTTGCATGTTGAGGGCTCGTTATATGATCTATCTATGTTATTATTGTTGAGAGAACTTGCACTAGTGAAAGTATGAACCCTAGGCCTTGTCTCCTATCATTGCAATACCGTTTACGCTCACTTTTACCATTAATTACCTTGTTGTTTTTATAATTTCAGATTACAAAAACCTTTATCTACTATCTATGTTGCACTTGTAGCACCATCTCTTCACCTAACTAGTGCACCTATACAATTTGCCAGTGTATTGGGTGTGTTGGGGACACAAGAGACTCTTTGCTATTTGGTTGCAGGGTTGTTTGAGAGAGACCATCTTGATCCTACGCCTCCTACGAATTGATAAACCTTAGGTCATCCACTTGAGGGAAATTTGCTACTGTCCTACAAACCTGTGCACTTGCAGGCCCAACGGCGTCTACAAGAAGGAGGTTGTGTAGTAGACATCAAGCTCTTTTTTGGCGCCGTTGCCGGGGAGGCTAGGTAAAGGGCGCTCACTCACACCCTGTCAATCAAGCTCTGTTCTGGCGTCGTTGCCGGGAAGGTGAGTGCTTGAAGGTATATCTTTAGATCTTGCAATCGAATCTTTTTGTTTCTTGTTTTATCACTAGTTTAGTTTATAAAAGAAAACTACAAAAAAATGGAATTGAGTTTGTCTCATACGCTTCATCTTTTTAATATCTTTCGTGAGTATGATGAAAAGGAAAATTGTGCTCAAGTGCTAGAAGAAGAAATCTATAGAATGTTTGATACTAAATCTTTGAATTATGAGCATGATTGCAATGTTGTTAGTATGAATTCCTTGAATATCCATGATGCTAATGATATGCAATGCCACAAGCTTGGGGAAGCTATGTTTGATGAACATGATATTTTTAGTCCCCCAAGTTTTGATGAGCATATTTATTATGATGAAAGCATGCCTCCTATTTATGATGATTATATTGATGAAAGTGGGTTTGGAAGAGTGTCAACTGTATGAAGTAGTGATCCTACTATTTTGGAGGATGTTTAATCTTATTGTGATGAACATGAAAGTGGATTTGGAAGAGTGTCAACTTTATTTAGTGATGATTCCACTATTTCGGAAGAGGTTCCAATTGATTATGATAACAAAGTTGCTATCTATGATGATTATTGTGATGACTTGTATGCTATTAGGAATAATTATAACCATGAAACTTGTCATCATGATTTTAGTTTTCAATTGGATTATGCCTCACATGATAATTATTTTGTTGAGTTTGCTCCCACTACTATTCATGAGAAGAAATTTGCTTATGATCATGAAAAGAATGCTTTGGGTGCTGGTTATATTGTTGAATTCATTCACGATGCTACTGAAAAATTATTATGAGGGAGGAACATATGCTTGTAGGAATCGTAATAATGTCAAGTTTCCTCTCTATGGGTTGAAAATCTTGAAGCTATGCTTGTTTTACCTTCCTACGCCAGTTGATTATTGTTCCCATAAGTTGTTTGCTCACAAAATCCCTATGCATAGGAAGTGGGTTAGACTTAAATGTGCTAGTCATATGCTTCATGATGCTCCCATTATGTTTCAATTCCTATCTTTTATGTGAGCATCATTGCCATCATCATGCCTAGCTAAAAAGGCGTTAAAGAAAAGCGCTTGTTGGGAGACAACCCAATAATTACCCTTACTGTTTTTGTGTGTCCACATGATTATGCTACTGTAGTAATCATGTTTTATAGCTTTTGTTTCAATAAAGTGCCAAGTAGAACCTTTGGGAAGACTTGGTTGAAGTCTTTATGATCTTGCTGTAAAAAACAGAAACTTTAGCGCTCACGAGAATAGCTGCCATTTTTTACTGGAGAGTGATTTTAGGTTGATACTTTTTGCAGATGATTAATATACAAATTACTCCAGTCCGGAAATTTATTTCAGAATGTTTTGAGTTCCAGAAGTATACGTTTGATACAGATTACTACAGACTGTTCTATTTTTGACAGATTCTGTTTTCATTGTGTTGTTTGCTTAGTTTGATGCATCTATGGCTAGTATTAAGTAGTATGAACCATAGAGAAGTTAGCACACAGTAGGTTTTACACCAATATGAATAAAGAATGAGTTCATTACAGTATCTTATGTGGTGGTTTTATTTTCTTATACTAACGGAGCTTACGAGTTTTGTGTTGTGTTTTGTGTGGTTGAAGTTTCCAAGTTTTGGGTAAAGATTCGATGGACTATGGAATAAGGAGTGGAAAGAGCCTCAGCTTGGGGATGCCCAAGGCACCCCAAGGTAATATTCAACGACAACCAAGAGCCTAAGCTTGGGGATGCCCTGGAAGGCATCCCCTCTTTCGTCTTCGTTCATCGGTAACTTTACTTGGAGCTATATTTTTATACACCACATGATATGTGTTTTGCTTGGAGCATCATTTTCTTTTGTTAGTATTTGATTTATGTTATTTAGATTAATTTTTTGCACCTTTAGTTTCAATAAAAAAGTCAAGGATAGCCTTTGCCATGCTTATTTTGCTAGTATACATATTGCTGTTTGAAAACAGAAAGTTTACCGCTGTTGCAAAAATTCCCTAGAAAATTCAGAGAATGGTATAATGTTGAATCTTTTTTCATATTGAGCTCTGATAAATTTATTACAGTGAGAATTTTCTCTCATAATTTTTGGAGTCAGGGAAGTATTGATACTCTTGCATTCGTTACATACTATACTGTTCTAGCAGATTGCTGTTATGTTTGCATTGTTTGCATATGTTTGCTTGTTTAGTGATCCTATTTAAGGATAGGAGTATTAAATATGCAGAGGCATTTAGTATGAAATGTTGAATAATAATTTTAGTGATTTGTTACGGTAGAAAATGATAAGGTTTTGCATTGGTTTATACTAACCTATCTCACGAGTTCTTGTTGAGTTTGTTGTGAATGAAGCTTTTGATAAAGAGAAACCATGTTATGAGAGGAATTAAGGAGACACAAAACCTCAAGCTTGGGGATGCCCAAGGAACCCCAAGATAATATTTCAAGAAGTCTCAAGCATCTAAGCTTGGGGATGCCCCGGTAGGCATCCCACCTTTCTTCTTCAATAATCATCGGTTAGTATCGGTTGAGCCTGAGTTTTTGCTTCTTCACATGAGTTGTGCTGTCCTTGCAATGTCATTTTATTTTGCTTTGCTTGATGTTTGAATACAATACCAAGATCTGAAATTCTTAAATGAGAGAGAGTCTTCATATAGCTACATAATTATTTTTCTACTCTTTGATCTTCACTTATATCTTTTTGGAGTAGTTTGTCATTTACTCATGTGCTTCACTTATATCCTATGAGTAAATGGTTGAATGAGTTGAATGTCATAAATCTGAAATTATATATGTTTCATTTGCTTATCCCATGGGGAGTAATGACTTCACATTTAAGAAGTAGAGGTTGTAAATTTATTGATGGTTAGCAAGCATTGTATTAGTCATTTGAACAATACATGAAATAATATTGAAGGAAGGGAGATTTCACATATAAATATATTATCATAGACACCTTTTATAATTGTGAGCACTCATTAAGTATGAAATGATAAAGAGTTGATGTTGGACAAGGAATACAACGTAATGGGTTATGTTTTCTCACATCTCAGTTAAAGTATATTGTCATGGATCATTCAAACATGTTGAGCTTGGTTTTCCCCCTCATGCTAGCCAAAAATTCCTAGCACTAAGTACATATACTACTTGTGCTCCCAAATATCCTTAAACCCAGTTTTGCCATGAGAGTCCACCATACCTATCTATGGATTGAGTAAGATCCTTCAAGTAAGTTGTCATCGGTGCAAGCAATAAAAATTGCCCTCTAAATATGCATGACTTATTAGTGCGGAGAAAATAAGCTTTGTACAAACTTGCTATGGAAGCAATAAAAGCGACGGACTGCATAATAAAGGTCCATATACAAGGGGCAATATAAAGTGACGTTCTTTCGCATTAAGATTTTGTGTATCCAACCCTAAAAGTGCATGACAACCCTTGCTTCCCTCTGCGAAGGGCCTATCTTTTATTTTATGTCTTTTACTTTATGCGAGAGTCAAGGTGATCTTCACCTTTCCCTTTTTCATTTTATCCTTTGGCAAGCACTTTGTGTTAGGGTGATCCTGATATATATATCCAATTGGATGTACGTTAGCATGAACTATTATTGTTGACATCACCCAAAGGTGAATACGTTTGGAGGCAACATTATAAGCCCCAATCTTTCTCTGTGTCTGATTAAAACTTCATAACCACAAGTATTGCGTGAGTGTTAGCAATTGTAGAAGACTATATGATGGTTGAGTATGTGAAGTTTGCTAAAATAAAGCTCTGACATAGACCCTTCCTGAAAATAGGATGAATTGCAATTGTTTTGATGACTAAGAATGAAGTTTGCTAGCTTTCAAGAAAGTTTATGGTCTATGCTTTAACATGTGAATTGCTTGTTACTTGATCATTAAAAATTTTATGAGATGAACTACTGTTATGACATATAAATATGCTAGTAAAGGTGATTGAAATTATCATTGATCAAACTTGTGCACCTTCTAGCATTCACACTTCATAAATTCTTTCTTTTATCATTTACCTACTCGAGGACGAGTAGGAATTAAGCTTGGGGATGCTGATACGTCTCCAACATATCTATAATTTATGAAGCATTCATGCTATTTTATTATCTATTTTGAATGATTATGGGCTTTATTATACACTTTTATATTACTTTTGGGACTAACCTATTAATCGGAGGCCCAGCCCATATTGTTGTTTTATTGCCTGTTTCAGTATTTCGAAGGAAAGGAATATCAAACGGAGTCCAAACCGAATGGAACTTTTGGCAATGTGATTTTTTGGAAGATTATCATCCTGGAGACTTGGAGTTCATGTCAGAAGATACTCGAGGAGCCCAAGAGATAGGGGGGCACCCCCCTACTGGGCGCGCCCCCCTGTCTCTTGGACCCCTCGAGCACCCCCCGACCGACTTCTTTCACCTATATAAGCCTACGTACCCTAAAACCATTGAATATCAAGATAGATCGGGAGTTCCGCCGCCGCAAGCCTCTGTAGCCACCAAAAACCTCTCGGGAGCCCGTTCCGGCACCCTGCCAGAGGGGGAACCCATCACCGGTGGCCATCTTCATCATCCCGGCGCTCTCCATGATGAGGAGGGAGTAGTTCACCCTCGAGGCTGAGGCTATGTACCAGTAGCTTTGGGTTGATCTCTCTCTCTCTCTCGTGTTCTCTCTCGTGTTCCCTCTATGGCACGATCTTGATGTATCCCGAGCTTTGCTATTGTAGTTGGATCTTATGATGTTTCTCCCCCTCTACTCTCTTGTGATGAATTGAGTTTCCCCTTTGAAGTTATCTTATCGGATTGAGTCTTTTATGAGAACACTTGATGTATGTCTTGTCGTGCTTATCTGTGGTGACAATGGGATATCATGTGCCACTTGATGTATGTTTTGGTGACCAACTTGCCGGTTCCGCCCATTAACCTATGCATAGGGGTTGGCACACGTTCTTGACTCTCCGGTAGAAACTTTGGGGCACTCTTTGAAGTACTTTGTGTTGGTTGGATGAATCTGAGATTGTGTGATGCATATCGTATAATCATGCCCATGGATACTTGAGGTGACAATGGAGTATCCAGGTGACATTAGGGTTTTGGTTGATTTGTGTCTTAAGGTGTTATTCTAGTACGAACTCTTTAGTAGATCGATCCGAAAGAATAACTTTGAGCTGGTTTCTTACCCTACCATAATCTCTATGTTTGTTCTCCGCTATTAGTGGCTTTGGAGTGACTCTTTGTTGCATGTTGAGGGCTTGTTATATGATCTATCTATGTTATTATTGTTGAGAGAACTTGCACTAGTGAAAGTATGAACCCTAGGCCTTGTTTCATATCATTGCAAAACCGTTTACGCTCACTTTTACCATTAGTTACCTTGCTGTTTTTATAATTTCAGATTACAAAAACCTTTATCTACTATCTATGTTGCACTTGTATCACCATCTCTTCACCTAACTAGTGCACCTATACAATTTGCTATTGTATTGGGTGTGTTGGGGACACAAGAGACTCTTTGCTATTTGGTTGCAGGGTTGTTTGAGAGAGACCATCTTGATCCTACGCCTCCTACGAATTGATAAACCTTAGGTCATCCACTTGAGGGAAATTTGCTATTGTCCTACAAACATGTGCACTTGCGGGCCCAACAACGTCTACAAGAAGAAGGTTGTGTAGTAGACATCACTAGGCGCCGCACCCTACAGTGCAGTGCCCTTCCCTTAGGCGTCGCATATCTAGCCAGCGTGGCAGCCCTGGTCCAGTTGCGGCCCCACAGACAGCAGTGCAGCGCCTAAGGCTAGGGCGCCACACTTTTAATATGCAGTGCCCGTGTCTTAGGCGCTGTACTGTCTGTGTGCCACTTAGGCTGGCCCCACCCTCTCTCCCCTCCCACCCCCACCCCACACACCCCCTGAGGGAGTCCTGGATTAGGGGGTATCCGGACAGCCGGACTACATACATCGTCCGGACTATTGAAGCGTGAAGATACAAGACTCAAGACTCCGGCCCGTGTCCGGATGGGACTCTCCGTTGCATGGAAGACAAGCTTAGCGATCCGGATATTGTATTTCCTTCCTTGTAACCGACTCCGTATAAACCCTAGCTCTCTCCGGTGTCTATATAAACCGGAGAGGATGGTCCTTAGAGGGCCGATGACAATTACAATCATACCATCATAGGCTAGCTCCTAGGGTTTAGCCTCTACGATCTCATGGTAGATCTACTCTTGTACTACTCATATCTTCAATATTAATCAAGCAGGAAGTAGGGTTTTACCTCCATTGAGAGGGCCCGAAACTGGGTAAACATTGTGGCCCTTGCTTCCTGTTACCATCAGCCTAAGACGCACAGATCAGGACCCCCTACCCGAGATCTGCCGGTTTTGACACCGACATTGGTGCTTCCATTGAGAGTTCCTCTGTGTCGTCGCTTCGAGGCTTGTTGGCGTCTTCAATCATCAACAACACGGTCCAGGGCGAGACTTTTCTCCCCAAACAGATCTTTGTGTTCGGCGGCTTCGCACTGCGGGCCAATTCACTTGGCCATCTGGAGCAGATCGATAGCTACGCCCCCGGCCACCAGGTTAGGTCCAGAAACCTGAACTACACGGCCGATATCCGCGGAGACTTGATCTTCGGCGGAATCTGGCCTGAGCTAGGAGCGCCGGACAGTCACGATGAGCACGGCCTAGATCTGCTATCGGACAATGCTCGGGATATCACCCCTGGAGGGACCCCGGACCGAAATCCGGAGCAGACTGCATGGCCCAAGGACGGGTGGATGGACCCCGCTCCGCATGCCGCACACTCATTGGCCGTAGAGCCGAACCCAGGCCTCACTCCTAGAGACGCCTGTGATGCCGGACCCCCGGACTCGTACCCGGTTGTAGGTTCCAGTCCACACACTCCCGAGCCCGCCGAGCCTGGCTGGGCTCCAGCTATGGAGTTCACCGCTGCGGATATCTTTCAGCACTCACCCTTTGGCAACATGCCGAACTCATTAAAGTCTCTCTCTTTGTCACGAGGCTCTCGGCCGAACTATGTCCGGCTCAGGTGGGAAGCTAGCAACGAATGAATTCGTTGCCCACCCACCACCCACTTCATTGCCACGGTCGATGATTTAACCGACGTGCTTGACTTCGACTCCGAAGACATCGAAGGTATGGACGACGATGCAGGAGAATTGCAGGAGCCACCACTCACAGGGTGGTGGACAGACACCTCTTTACACGATATATATACGGTGGACACTCTGAAGGAAACCAATGGCAACGAGGCAACGGAGGATAACCCCTCAGGGAGACGAGCGAAGCATGGGCGTCGCCAGCGGAACTCCAAGCCCCGTGTCGGTGTCAAAACCGGCGGATCTCGGGTAGGGGGTCCCGAACTGTGCATCTAGGCGGATGGTAAGAGGAGACAAGGGACACGATGTTTTTACCCAGGTTCGGGCCCTCTCGGTGGAGGTAAAACCCTACTCCTGCTTGATTACTATTGATGGTATGGGTATTACAAGAGTTGATCTACCACGAGATCAGAGAGGCTAAACCCTAGAAGCTAGCCTATGGTATGCTTGTTGTTTTTCCTACGGACTAAAACTCTCCGGTTTATATAGACACCGGAGAGGGCTAGGGTTACACAGAGTCGGTTAAAATGGGAGGAGATCTTCATATCGTATCTCCAAGCTTGCCTTCCACGCCAAGGAAAGTCCCTATCCAGACACGGGACGAAGTCTTCAATCTTGTATCTTCATAGTACGGGAGTCCAGCCAAAGGTCATAGTCCGGCCATCCGGACACCCCCTAATCCAGGACTCCCTCAGTAGCGGGTTCCTCCTCCGAATACTTCATAGAAGATGTTTGAACACAAGGATAGTGTCCGGCTCTGCAAAAATAAGTTCCACATGCCACCGTAGAGAGAATAATATTTACACAAATCTAATCTGCTGACGTATTCCACGGCGTGACATCATGCCACGGCCTAGCCTTTATTCATTTTACCGTTCCATCTCAGCGCGCTTAGCGAGGCAGTTTCCTTGGCACGTCTTGTCGAAGCAGAGATCGTGTCCCCTTATTCCAGGATTCTCATCAATACGGGCGTGGGTAACCCAACCGCGCCTTTTGGTATGACTTTCTGATTGAAAGCGAGTCCCAAACGGTTACGGGGAGGGCTCTTGGTATTCAACTCCTTTATAAAGAGACCAATGCTTGATTCCCTCTTCTTTCAATCCAATCGAATCCGCCCCTCGCCTCGAGTTCCAACACTCAAGGTTTCTAGTTTTAGGCGCTTCGGACCTCCGACGATGTCCGGCTCCAACCTTCAAGGCCGGTGGGTGCCTTCCTCCGTTACGGAAGAAGACGTGCGAAAGCTGAGAGATGCCAGGTATCTAACCGGCGAAATCTCGCATAGGCTGCCTGCTCAAGGGCAAGCCATTCCTTCTCCTCAGCCCGGTGAGAGCGTGGTGTTCACATCTCACTTCCTTCGGGGGTTAGGTTTCCCGATTGATCCCTTTATGAGGGGGCTGATGTTCTATTACGGGCTGGAATTTCACGACCTAGCTCCGGAGTCCATCCTCCAAATTTCATCGTTTATCGTAGTGTGCGAAGCCTTCCTCCATATCACCCCTCACTTCGGATTGTGGCTTAAAACCTTCAAAGTAGAGCCGAAGATGATCGAGGGGCAGCACGCCGAGTGCGGAGGAGCTATCATAAGCAAGATAGCCGGCGCTCCATGGCCCGAGGGCACTTTCCAAGAAGAGTTCGGCTTATGGCAACGGGACTGGTTTTATATCACAGCCCCCAGGGGCACCACATGGGTGGCGCCTCCTGCTTTTCGCTCGGGTCCCCCACCACGGCGAGCGTCATGGGTCAATGAAGGGCTTATCTGGGGGCCGTCCAAAGACGTGCCCCTACTGCAGGACCGCATTCGAGATCTCCTAGAAAGAGATATTAACCTGACCGTAGTGGCGCAAGTTATGCTGATTCGCCGCACGCTGCCCTGCAAACGTCGCCCTCCTCCGCCTGTGGGAATTTAATCCGGAGGGACCGCGAGTCCTCCAACATTTTATGGGCGCAACGCCCATGGAGATGTACAAATTGTTCTTCGGACCACAAGCAAGGTGTCCGGACTTATCCGAGGACGCAGGTCTGAGCTGCAATCGCCAAGGATGTTAAGGTAAGTAGCCCCATATTTGGACACACCATCCGTATTTTCATCATAAAGTGGCCCTTTAACAGAGCTATCCTTTGAACAGGAGTGGATAGCGAAGGCAAAGCTTATCAGGTGTCCAGCCCCCCTGCCCGAGACCGCGCCAGATCCCGTGTTAACCAGGATGCTGCAGATTATGCTTTCAGCAGAGGGCGAAGAGGGGAACCAAGGAGCTACCGCCTCCACGAAGGAGACTGTCAAGAAGGGAGGAATCGATAATTCCCCCAACCTGGGAAAGAAAAGGAGTGCCTCTGAAGACCCGGAGGAGATGACCTCGAAACGGGGGAAGAAATCTTTGTCAGAGGATCCGGCGCCGGAGACTGCCCCGGCCGCATTGCGCCCTCAAAGGGATCAGCTTTCCTCCGAGCCGTAAGTAAAGAGAGGGGCTAAAAAATTAGTGGCATCCCTGTTTTATTTCTGAGGAAGATAACCGAAATATTACCTTGCAGTTCGGATCTTGACCCTTCTCCGCAGAGCTCGTCTTCAGGGGATCTCCGTCCGGAGATGATAGAGAGCGAAACGCCTCCCCTAGCTGCACCGACTTACGAGGCAGGCAACCCCGAGGTGTCGTCCCGGCGGGTTTCTCCAAGTCCGGATCCTGAAAAAGGTCGTCGGGCTCGTCCGGTGCCCTCTGGTGCGCGGTCGGAGAGGCTGAGGGGTCTGCTCGGGCGTGCATCCGTCTCAGAAGAACACCGTGTGTTGATGAACATGGTGATAGGAAGGGTTTCATCCGCGGAAAGTGGATTGTACGAGGCCGCCAGGAGTTTACTGACAGGCCTTGAGGTACGTGAAAAGGTGTACCTATTGGTAGAGTCGCATAGAATGCGCCCTCTATAAATAGTAGCCCCTGAGACTCTGTGTGTCGTCAAGAGTGATGGCGCACAGAGGATCAAAACCCCAGGTATAAAATGTTACCTTTTTATGAAGGTGGCGAGGCGTTCGGTGGCTAGCCGGACTGATGAATCTGCCGAGTTAAAGCGGCAACTGGACGTGGCAGATGCCGACATCGCGCTTGTAAATAAGCGGCTAGACGAGGCACAAGGTATACTCCACAGATATATGATAAGAGGACTTAGATGCTCGTTTCTTACAATATATATATGCTTATTGCAGATAGTGCTGCTTCCGTGGAGAACCTTCGGGCGGAACTTGCCCGAGCCAAGGAGCAAGCAAGAAAAAGTGATGCGGCTGCCGTTAAGGCGGCTGAAGAGCTGAAAGCCGAACAGGCTGCTCACTGCCAGAGTAAGAAGGCAATAGCCGAGATGGCTGTAAAATTGAAGGATGCTGCCGACCGCTGTAAATTTCTCGAACAAGAAAAAGGGCGGCTCAGAAGGACCTTGAGAAGATCACTACCGAGGCCAAGGATGCTCGCTCTGCGATGAGAGCTATGAAGGAGGAGCTGCGTCAGGCCGGAGATATCACGGCTGGAAAGCCCTATATGCTGCGGATGAAGTTCGGGGATCCTAGGTATGCTCCGTTAGACCGGCAGTGGAGTGCGGAAAACACTTATCTGGATGTGGCAGCGAGTGCGGCTGACGCAACCGAATACTTCCGAGGTCGAGGCGACCATAATTTGGAAGAACTATTTTGTCGCAATTCCACAAGCCGGAGCGCCCACTTTCGGTACTCAACCATTTGGCCGCCTTTGCGGAGCTGAACAGGTTATCCGGACTCGCCATGAAGTATGTCGCGAGTCGTTTGTGGCCGGGGGAGCCAGAGCCGAAAAGTTATTTTGGATTGGTGCAGTAGTTCCTTGGTTCTGTGCCGCATGTCGATGCAATGAAGAGGTCAACGTGTATAGAGGGTGCACAAATGGCTCTTGCCCGTGTCAAGACATACTGGGCGGATATGCAGGCCAGTGTTGTCGCATCCCAGGATTCGGACGAAGGCCGGGTGTCTGCCAAGCACTACCTTGAGGAAGTTATTCCGGGCGCTCGTTTAATAGAAGCGCAGTGCTCGAAGGATGTTTTGTTCGAATAGCAGGTGCTATTGTAAAAGAAATATTTTGATAGAATATAAAAGCTTTTATACTTGTGCTTGCAAGAATTATAACACCTCCTGTGCGGCCGTTAATGTATATGTGTATATAACCTGAAAGATGGCAGTCGTTGGCTTCAGCCCCCACGCATATAATGCGGGGGTGTTCGCAAAAAATGCGCCTTTTCACACTTAATCCAACGTCTTGGTCCTACAAAGGAGGTGATAGCGCGGCGAACGAGGCAACCGGACTATAATGCTTTATCACTTTCACTTAGCCATAGGAGTTTGACATTGGGGCTACTCAATAGCCCCTGGAGGCACCGCGCTCTCCCGAATCCGGGTCGCGTGTGTGCCTGACCGGGAAGCGGTCCTTCGTTAATGTGGAGGAATCCTAGAGATTCCGAGAGTCATCGAGTGGTTGACCAGTCTCTCGCTATATCATGACAGTCAGTTTTCGACTTTCTTTACTAAGGTGCTCGCCTGGCCGAACTGGGGCACAATCGCAGTAGTTCTCATGGTGCCGCGTTAGCCGATATAACGAAACGTAAGGCAGCAAAATACAGGAGCCAGGCAAACCCAACATTTGACCAAAGACATGATTCGGAGCTGATGCATATAAGGCCTAACTCGCGACGCCGAACACTCCCTACGGTATTCGGTCTTTATGAAGACGGGCCGAAACAGAGCCCTTGGTAAAAAAGCACCTGGCGTCCAGGTACGCGCCAAATTCTGGCGTGGCCACATGCCAAAACGCCAGCCTCCACCTCGGTTATGGCGAAAACCGGGGGATGTTTTCAACAAGAGACAGTAAAAAAGGTTTACGCAGGGTCTTAATCTGAAAAGAATCCTTAGAACGGGTCCCTACTGCACGTCTGCGCCTGTGTCTCCGTTGTGCCGTATCCTGGATGGGCGTAGCACAGTGTTCGTCTGCAAAAAAGAGGAACTTTAGTAAATAGGCGTGCGAGAAATCTATATTAGAATAAACAGGATATAGTTACGGCAAGAAGGGGGAGCTGCATTGTCTCCTGGCGTGAACACGCGGAGCCCCTTGTACAGGGTTGCGCGGTTATTAAGTCCATGTTTGTTGACGCCGGACTCGCTTAGCTGTTCCGGGCTAGATTAGTGTGCGGCTGTCCAGGCGGCCGCACCCTTATCCGTATTTTGGGGGTCAATTGTCATTCCCCTATGATGAGATGATGCCTTGTGGGCCGGGCATTTTAAGTGTAAGGGATGCATAATGTGGTATTGCGTAAAAGTGGGCGAAAGCTTCACATCCCAGTAGCGCTTGGTAGCGACTTACGAATGGGGTGATGTGGAAGGTTAGCTTTTCGCTTCGGAAGTTGTCGGGTGAGCCGAACTTAACTTCTAACGAAAGGGAACCCATAGTCTGGGTATCTGGACCTGGCGTGGCTCCTCGAAAGGAAGTTTTTCCGCGGCGTATTAGCATTGGGTTTACCCCTAGTTTGTGGATTGTGTCCTGATATAACAGGTTTAAGTCACTGCCGCCGTCCATAAGGACTCGTGTAAATTGTAGTCCGTCAATAACCGGATTCAAGACCAAGGCAGTCCAGCCTGCGTTCCGGGCCCCTCTGGAGTAATCCCGATGGTCAAAGGTGATTCGTTGTAACAACCAGTGGCGGTGCTCCTCTGGGGCTGGCTGTATGGCGCGTGTCTTCATAAGCGCTGTTCTGTTTTGCCCTTTTTTCATATGAAGTGAATTTACTGTTTTGACTTCTTGTGGGAACTTCTTTTGTTCTCCGGTGTTCTGCTTGTGGGGCGCGTCGTCATCCTCGCTTGGTGTGTCGAGCCCCTTGTGTTCGGCATTGAGTTTGCCGGACTGCTTGAAAACCCAACAATCTCTGTGGGTGTGGTTTGCAGGCCTCCCGGGGGTGCTGTGGATTTGACATATTTTATCCAGGATTTTGTTGAGGTTGGACAGCTCGTCCCCGTCGTCTTTGGGCGGCGGCTTTTTCTGATTTTGCCGAGAGCTTTTGAATCCGGCATTGACTGCCGTGCTCGTTGGGCTGTTGTCCTTGATTCGGCGCTGTTCTTTGTTACGGCGCGGTTTCCCGTTTCCATCTCTAGGTTCGGATGTACTCGGGTCGCTGGTGCTGCTTCTTGCCAACCAGCTATCCTCTCCTGCGCAAAAGCGGGTCATGAGGCTTGTTAATGCAGCCATCATTCTTGTCTTTTCTTGGCCGAGGTGTCTGGCGAGCCATTCATCTCGGACGCTATGTTTGAAAGCTGCTAGGGCCTCAGCGTCCGGACAGTCGACTATCTGATTCTTTTTAGTAAGGAATCTGTTCCAGAGTTTCCGGGCTGACTCTCCGGGTTGCTGAGTTATATGACTCAGATCATCTGCATCCGGAGGTCGGACATAGGTCCCTTGAAAATTTGCCCGGAAAGCCTCCTCGAGCGCTTCCCAACTTCCTATGGTGTTTTCGGGAAGGCTTTTGAGCCAATGCCGGGCTGGCCCTTTGAGCTTAAGGGGTAAGTATTTGATGGCATGAAGGTCATCTCCTCTGGCCATGTGTATGTGGAGGATATAATCCCCTATCCAGACTCCGGGGTCTGTTGTTCTGTCGTATGCTTCTATGTTCATGGGCTTGAATCCCGCTGGGAATTCGTGATCCAGCACGTCATCGGTGAAACATAAGGGATATGCGGCGCCCCTGTATGCAGGTGTGCCGTGATGTTCGGGTATTTTTTGCATTGTATTGCTCGCTGGAGCTTGCTTTCTTGGGCCATAGATGGATCTGGTTGGGCAGGTTGTTTGATGCGAATCCTTAGGGGGATCGCTCGCCGGATTGAGTGCGGCACCCTCTGTCGCTTTAGATCGATCGTTGGGTCGTCTATCCGACCTGGTGGCTTCCTTGTTTTTCGACTGTGGGGGCTTTATGGCCTCTTCATCAAATTCTGGTAGTAGTTTCCGCTTCGGATAGCTCTTTGTGTGACGACTGTTGCCGTACTTGTGTGCAGTATCCAGTACTTTATTCCATCTGATCCTGAGTGCATCTTCTGCAATTTTGATCTTCCGCTTCTTCTTTTTCAGACTACGTGCAGTCGCGACGAGCCTTTGGTGGAGGTTCTGATGTTCCAGCAATTTTTCCGGCGTGAGGTCGTCCGGACTATTATCTTTTCCGGGGATTGGTTGTTTCGACGGTTGTTCAATGGCATGTTCATCTTCCGATGATTCGCCTTGCTCTCTGGCTGGGTCTTTGTCGAGGTGGGGCTTTGTGTGGTGCTTGCGTCGCCGCTTTGATTGTTTTTCGAGGGAACGATCCCTGTTTGCGCCCTTTCGATCCTCGTTGTTATCCCTTTTGGGTGTGTCCACCATGTATACATCATATGATGAGGTGGCTTTCTAGTTCCCTATAGGTGCTGGTTCTTGGTCGTCTCCTTCATCGGCGTCCATACCGTCGATGTCTTCGGAGTCAAAGTCGAGCATGTCGGTTAGATCGTCGACAGTGGCTATAAAGTGGGTGGTGGATGGGTTTCAAATTTCTTCGTCGTCCGTATCCCAACCCTGCTGGCCATAATCCGGCCAGGGCTCTCCTGACAAAGAGAGAGACTTTAGGGAGTTCAGGATATCGCCAAAGGGCAAGTGCTGAAAGACATCTGCGGCGGGGAACTCCATGATCAGAGCCCAATCGGGTTCGATCGGAAGAGGTGCGGAAGATTCGGAGTCCGGAGCGGAGTCCGGCACCTTGGAGTCATGGGCCTTGCAAAGGACTAGGATGGTATTTGGCTCTATCGCCGTAGAGATTGCGGCTCCTGGGGTGGTGTCCAACCGTCCGTCCCTGGTTAGCGCAGTCAGCTCCGAACTAATGGTCGGAGCGGACTCCTGAGCGGCACTCTGGGCGCTGTCCGACGGCAGAGCTAGGTCATGCCCATCGAGACAGTGCGGCGCGCTCGGCCGTGGCTCGAATCCGTCGAAGATCAAGTCCCCGCGAATGTCGGTCATGTAGTTTAAGCTTCCAAACCTGACCTGATGGCCAGGGGCATAGCTTTCGATCTGCTCCAGGTGGCCAAACGAGTTGGCCCGCAGTGCAAAGCCGCCGAATACGAAGATCTGTCCGAGGAGAAAAGTCTCGCCCTGGACTGCGTCGTGGTTGATGATCGAAGAAGCCATCGGGCCTGAAGGTGACGACACAGAGGAACTCTCAACAAAGCACCAATGTCGGTGTCAAAACCGGCGGATCTCGGGTAGGGGGTCCCGAACTGTGCGTCTAGGCGGATGGTAACAGGAGACAAGGGACACGATGTTTTTACCCAGGTTCGGGCCCTCTCGGTGGAGGTAAAACCCTACTCCTGCTTGATTAATATTGATGGTATGGGTATTACAAGAGTTGATCTACCACGAGATCAGAGAGGCTCAACCCTAGAAGCTAGCCTATGGTATGATTGTTGTTTTTCCTACGGACTAAAACTCTCCGGTTTATATAGACACCGGAGAGGGCTAGGGTTACACAGAGTCGGTTACAATGGGAGGAGATCTTCATATCATATCGCCAAGCTTGCCTTCCATGCAAAGGAAAGTCCCTATCCGGACACGGGACGAAGTCTTCAATCTTGTATCTTCATAGTCCGGGAGTCCGGCCAAAGGTCATAGTCTGGCCATCCGGACACCCCCTAATCCAGGACTCCCTCACCCCGCCACGGTAATACCGGCACCGGAGATGAAAACAATCCGGACGGTGCCAAAGATGAATACAACCCTTATCAGCCTACCTTCAAGTAGACCAGACTAGTCACGATGGGATATTTGGAGAGGGACAACTATTCACCCCCCTCCGAAGACAAGGTAAGCCTTGGTAATGACAAATTTGGTGTGCCTGAAGATCCAGTGGAACAAGTTTGCATTAAGCGACGGCTCATGGCCATGGCAAAGAGCTTGCAAAGGAAGCAAGAACAGCTTAGAGATGAACAAGATTTTCTCGTGGATGGGTGGACCAAGATCCTGGCCACCGAAAAACACGGACTCGACCGCCCCGACAAAGGGCGCGCGCGGCACAACTGGCCTCCTCAACCTGAGCAGGATAACCCAAGGTACACACCCCAACGTCCACATATCACTACGGTCCAAGACAGTAAGAAGGATACACGAAGAGGCATCCTAAAGCCTCGGCGCAGCGGTCATAAGCGCCAAGTCATGGAAGCTGGTGCCAAGCCCAGCAACTCCCAGTCCGGTCAATGGACAAAGAGCAGCTCAAACCTATACAGCACGAGCCACATACTTGATCAACCATGTGAAATTCACGGTACTCCTAGAAGGACGGCAAAGCCTACCAATAGAGAATGTCGGATCAACAAAACAAAGCGACCAGTCGTGTGTCGGAAACAATGAAGGGCGGCGTCTAGTCAAGAGACCCCCCCCCTCCCCAGAGCACAACAGTACGGCCGATCGCCCCCTATCACACCAACCACAGCAATTCAATTGTCGTACCCCCAGACCTAGTAGTCCGGGAAAAGCCCCCGCAGGTATAAAACCACAAATAACACCTTCTACAAGATGTCTGGTGCAAAGGCCAAGTTCATTGGCCCACCGCTCTAACGGTTGTTTTTAGATAACCAAAAAATGCCACGCCATAGGCGCATTCCCCTCATACGGTAATCCACCATATGCTAAACAGGATGAACCACGTTGACTAGATTCCACGTGGTAAACCATTAGGCCAACACCGGTGATATACTCACGCCTACGTGCAAGGCCGAATCCCACCCCTAGAGCGGAAACCATACAGCTACCGGAGTAGCAAGTCGTGCATGCCTATCAAAATTTTGATATGACAGCCAACTATCCGGACACCAACTAAGGAGTCCATGCTGCTTCACGGTATTGAGGCTGGGGTCACCAGGGTCCGATCAGGAACCCTTAGACCAACCACAAGAGGACGTTCGGCTGCCTCCAAGCATTTGCCTTCACAAACTAACTTTGATGCAGAACAGGACTGGCGGCATGGAATCGGCCCGGACACACAAGGACAGGACCATGCAGGTAGAAGGCCGTTTGGACACACTTTCGATCCACTCACAGCCCCCTACAGTCTGGCCATCACAGGTTCCGCCAAAAACCATCTCTTTTCATAATCATAGATCGCACTCATAGCCATATTATCCTACTACAATGCATAGATTTAAATAACACGTACCAGCCGTCACTTATCATCGACGCCTCTTTGCTACAAAACGGCAGCCATGCTTCATGTTACGCCCGGTTATGCCAGGGGCTTCACAATATGGCAATAAAGTCCGACCACCTTCTCGGCCGCTCGGCACCCCGAACTTATAGCATTATATGCATCAGCTCCAAATCATGTCTTGGGTCATTGGTTGGGTTTGCCCGGCTCCCATGTTTTGGTACCTTACGTTCTGTTCCGTCGGCTAAGGTAGTGCTGGGAGAACTACTACGATTGTGTCCCGGTTCTGCCGGACGAGCACCTCAGTAGTGAAAGCCGAAAACTGACTGTCATGATGCAGCGAGAGCTGGTCAGCTATTCGAGAGGTTGTAAAATCCTTAAAGATTTATTCCGCATAACGCCATCATAAATGCAGATTGCGACGGATCGGTCTTCCGATCAGGCGCTGATGTCTACTACACAACCTTCTTCTTGTAGACGTTGTTGGGCCTGCAAGTGCACAGGTTTGTAGGACAGTAGCAAATTTCCCTCAAGTGGATGACCTAAGGTTTATCAATCCGTAGGAGGCGTAGGATGAAGATGCTCTCTCTCAAACAACCCTGCAACCAAATAACAAAGAGTCTCTTGTGTCCCCAACACACCCAATACAATGGCAAATTGTATAGGTGCACTAGTTGGCGAAGAGATGAAGATACAAGTGCAAAATAGATAGTAGATAAAGGTTTTTGTAATCTGAAATTAAAAAAACAGCAAGGTAACGAGCGATAAAAGTGAGCATAAACGGTATTGCAATGATAGGAAACAAGGCCTAGGGTTCATACTTTCACTAGTGTAAGTTCTCTCAACAATAATAACATAGATAGAACATATGACAAGCCCTCAACATGCAACAAAGAGTCACTCCAAAGCCACTAATAGCGGAGAACAAACATAGAGATTATGGTCGGGTACGAAACCACCACAAAGTTATTCTTTTGGATCGATCTATTAAAGAGTTCGTACTAGAATAACACCTCAAGACACAAATAAACCAAAACCCTAATGTCACCTAGATACTCCATTGTGACCTCAAGTATCCGTGGGCATGATTATACGATATGCATCACACAATCTCAGATTCATCCAACCAACACAAAGTACTTCAAAGAGTGCCCCAAATCTACTACCGGAGAGTCAAGAACGTGTGCCAACCCCTATGCATAGGTTCCCAATGTCAAGAAACCCGCAAGTTGATCACCAAAACATACATCAAGTGGCACATGATATCCCATTGTCACCACAATAATCACGGCAAGACATACATCAAGTGTTCTCGTAAAGACTCAATCCGATAAGATAACTTCAAAGGGGAAACTCAATTCATCACAAGAGAGAAGAGGGGGAGAAACATCATAAGATCCAACTACAATAGCAAAGCTCGGGATACATCAAGATCGTGCCATAGAGGAACATGAGAGAGAACACGAGAGAGAGAGAGAGAGAGAGATCAAACACATAGCTACTGGTACATACCCTCAGCCCCGAGGGTGAACTACTCCCTCCTCGTCATGGATAGCGCCGAGATGATGAAAATGGCCTCCGGTGACGGGATCCCCCTCCGGCAGGGTGCCGGAACAGGGTCCCGATTGGTTTTTGGTGGCTACAGAGGCTTGCGGCAGTGGAACTCCCAATCTATTTTCTGTTCTCGAAGTTTTAGGGTACAAGAGTATATATGGATGCAGGGGGTACGTCGGAGGAGCTACGGGGGGGCCACGAGGCAGGGGGGCGCGCCCACCCCCCTGGGCGCGCCCCCCACCCTCGTGGTCAGCCCGTATCTCCCCTGACGTGCACTCCAAGTTCCTTGGGTTGCTTTCCTTCCAAAAATAACATCTCCAGTTGATTTCGTTCGGTTTTGACTCCGTCTGATATTCCTTTTCCTCGAAACACTGAAATAGGCATAAAACAACAATTCTGGGCTGGGCCTCCGATTAACAGGTTAGTTCCAAAAGTAATATAAAAGTGGAAAATAAAGCCCAATATTGTCCAAAACAGTAGATAAAGTAGCATGGAGCAATCAAAAATTATAGATACGTTGGAGACGTATCAGGCATCCCAAAGATTAATTCCTGCTCGTCCTCGAGTAGGTAAATGATAAAAAAAATTGATGCGGAGTGATACTTTGGTATAATTTCAATGTAAATCTTCTTAATTGCGGCATGAATATTCAGATCCGAAAGATTCAAGACAAAAGTTCATATTGACATAAAAATAATAATACTTCAAGCATACTAATCAAAGCAATCATGTCTTCTCAAAATAGCATGGCAAAAGAAAGTTTATCCCTACAAAATCATATAGTTAGGCTATGCTTCATTTTCGTCACACAAAGATGTTCCCAACTTCTATACCCCCGATGACAAGCCAAGCAATTGTTTCATACTTAAATAATCTCAAACTTTTTCAACCTTCACGCAATACATGAGCGTGAGCCATGTATATAGCACAATGGGTGGAATAGAATATGATGATGGGGATTGTGTGGAGAAAACAAAAAGGAGAAAGTCTCACGTTGACGAGGCTAATCAACGGGCTATGGAGATGCCCATCAATTGATGTCAACATGAGGAGTAGGGATTTCCATGCAACGGATGCACTAGAGCTATGAATGCTCAACAAAATAAAACTAGTGGGTGTGCATCAAACTTGCTTGCTCATGAAGACCTAGGGCATTTGAGGAAGCCCATCGTAGGAATATACAAGCCAAGTTCTATAATGAAAAATTCCCACGATTATATGAAAGTGATAACACATGAGACTCTCTACATGAAAAGCATGGTGCTACTTTGAAGCACAATATATGAGACTCACTACATGAAGAACAAGGTGCTACTTTGAAGCACAATATATGAGACTACATGAAGAACAAGGTGCTACTTTGAAGCACAAGTGTGGAAAAAGAGATAGTAGCATTGCCCTTTTTTTGGGCCTTTCTTTTTTTGGCCTTTTTTTATTTGGGCAATGCTCTAATAATGATGATCATCACACTTCTATTGATTACAACATAAGGATTACAACTCGAAACTTAGAACAAGATATGACTCTATATGAATGCCTCCGGCGGTGTACCGGGATGGTGCAATGAATCAAGAGTGACATGTATGAAAAAATAAGGCATGGTGGCTTTGCCACAAATACGATGTCAACTACATGATCATGCAATGGCAATATGACAAAAGTAATGTATGTCATGATGATGATGATGGAAGTTGCATGCCAATATATCTCGGAATGGCTATGGAAATGCCATAATAGGTAGGTATGGTGGCTGTTTTGAGGAAGATATAAGGATGTTTATGTGTGATAGAGTGTATCGTATTACGGGGTTTGGATGCACCGGCGAAGTTTGCACCAACTCTCAAGGTGAGAAAGGGCAATGCACGGTACCGAAGAGGCTTGCAGTGGCGGAAAGGTGAGAGTGCGTATAATCCATGGACTCAACATTAGTCAAAAGAACTCATATACTTATTGCAGAAATTTAGAAGTCATCAAAAATCAAGTACTACGTGCATGCTCCTAGGGGGATAGATTGGTAGGAAAAGTCCATCACTCGTCCCCGACCGCCACTCATGAGGATGCACAAGACAGATACACTTCATGTTTCAAATTTGTTACACAACTTTAACCATACGTGCATGCTACGGGACTTGCAAACTTCAACACAAGCATTTCTCAAATTCATAATCACCCAACTAGCACGACTTTGATATTATCACCTCCATATCTCAAAACAATTATCAAGCACCAAACTTATCCTAGTATTTAACGCACTGAAAAGAAAGTTTCACATATCTTGAATACCAAGTATATTAATATTAAGCAAATTACCATGCCATTAACGACTCCCAAAATAATCTAAGTGAAGCATGAGAGATCAATAGTTTCTTTAAAACAATTCTAGCACCGTGCTCTAAAAGATCTAAGTGAAGTACTAGAGCAAAAATTGTCACGCTCAAAAGATGTAAGTGAAGCACTATGAGCAAAACTATCAAGCTCAAAAGATATAAGTGAAGCACATAGAGTATTCTAGCAAATTCCAATTCATGTATGGCTCTCTCTCAATAAAGAATTCAGATCTTGGTACATTATTCAAGAAGCAAGCAAAACAAAATAAAATGACATTGCAAGGATAGCACAACTCATGTGAAGAAGCAAAAACTTAGGCTCAACCGATACTAACCGATAGTTGTTGAAGAAGAAAGGTGGGATTCCTACCGGGGCATCCCCAATCTTAGATGCTTGAGACTTCTTAAAATATTATCTTGGGGTGCCTTGGGCATCCCCAAGCTTGAACTTTTGTGTCTCCTTAATTCCTCTCATATCATGGTTTCTCTTTTTATCAAAAGCTTCATTCACAACAAACTCAACAAGAACTCGTGAGATAGGTTAGTATAAACCAATGCAAAACCTTATCATTTTCTACTGTAACAAATCACCAAAATTATTATTCAACATTGCATACTAAATGAATCTGCATATTTTATACTCCTATCCTCAAATAGAATCATTAAACAAGCAAACATATGCAAACAATGCAACCATAACAGCAATCTGCCAAAACAGTATAGTCTGTATAGAATGCAAGAGTATCAATACTTCCCTGACTCCAAAAATTATGAACTAAAATTCCCACTGTAATAAATTTATCAGATCTCAATATGCAAAAACATTCAATGTTAGACCATTCTCTGAATTTTCTAGGAAATTTTTGCAACAGCGGTACACTTTCTATTTCAAACAGCAACATGCAAACTAGCAAAATAAGCATGGCAAAGGCTATCCTCGACTTTTTTATTGAAACTAAAGATGCAAAACATTATTCTAATTAACGGCAAGCAAAAACTAACAAAAGAAAATGACGATCCAAGCAAAACACATATCATGTGGTGAATAAAAATATAGCTCCAAGTAAAGTTACCGATGAACAAAGACGAAAGAGGGGATGCCTTCCCGGGCATCCCCAAGCTTAGTTGCTTGGTTGTCCTTGAATATTACCTTGGGGTGCCTTGGGCATCCCCAATCTTAGGCTCTTTCCACTCCTTATTCTATAGTCCATCGAATCCTTACCCAAAACATGAAAACTTCAACCACACAAAACTCAAAACAAAACTCGTAAGCTCCGTTAGTATAAGAAAATAAAACCACCACTTAGGTACTGTAATGAACTCATTCTAAATTCATATTGGTGCAATATCTACTGTATTCTAACTTCTCTATGGTTCATACCACTTAATACTAGCCATAGATGCATCAAAATAAGCAAACAACACATAGAAAACAGAATCTGTCAAAAACAGAACAGTCTGTAGTAATCTGTATCAAACGTATACTTCTGGAACCCCAAAAATTATGAAATGAATTGCTGTACCTGAGAAATGTTTCTATTAATCATCTTCAAAAAGAATCAACCTAAAAGCCCTCTCCAGTAAAAAATGGCAGATAATCACATGAGCACTAAAGTTTCTGTTTTTCACAGCAAGATCACATAAACTTCACCCAAGTCTTCCCAAAGGTTCTACTTGGCACTTTATTGAAACAAAAGCTATAAAACATGATTAATACAGTAGCATAATCATGTGGACACACAAAAACAGTAAGTATAAATATTGGGTTGTCTCCCAACAAGCGCTTTTCTTTAATGCCTTTTAGCTAGGCATGATGATGACAATGATGCTCACATAAAAGATAAGAATTGAAACATAAAGAGAGCATCATGAAGAATATGACTAGCACATTTAAGCCTAACCCTCTTACTATGCATAGGGATTTTGTGAGCAAACAACTTATGGGAACAATATTCAACTAGCATAGGAAGGTAAAACAAGCATAGCTTCAAAACTTTAAGCACATAGAGAGGAAACTTGACATTATTGCAATTCCTACAAGCATATGTTCCTCTCTCATAATAATTTTCAGTAGCATCATGAATGAATTCAACAATATAACCAGAACCTAAGGCATTCTCTTCATGATCTACAAGCATAGAATTTTTAATACTCTCCACATAAGTAAAATTCTTCTCATTCGGAAAAGTAGGAGTATCATAAGAGACTTGAACACTAAAAATTGTATCCACATTAAAAGAGTACTGTTCAGAAAAAGGGTAATCATAATCATGACAAGATTTGTAAATATAATCATCACTACTTTTTATAGTATAAGTTTCATCACAATAATCATCATAAGTAGCAACTTCATTCTCATCATAATCGATTGAAACCTCTCCCAAGATAGTGGAATCACTAAATAAAGTTGACACTCTTCCAAATCCACTTTCATATTCATCACAATAAAATCCAACACCCTCCAAAATAGTGGGATTACTAATTCCTAAAGTTGACACTCTTCCGAACCCACTTTCATCAATATAATCATCATAGATAGGAGGCATGCTTTCATCACAGTAAATTTGCTCATCAAAGCTTGGGGGACAAAAAATATCATCTTCATCAAATATAGTTTCCCCAAGCTTGTGGCTTTGCATATCTGTCATGGAATTGTCACGTCAGATGTCCTCGTGAAAAGACTTAGTTGTGGAGCCATCGCAACTAGGAAGCTTGAAGGGGTTAAATCGGGACAAAGGACACGAGAGGGTTTTATACTAGTTCGGCCCCTTACGGTGAAGGTAAGGCCTACGTCTAGTTGGGTTGGTATTGATGTTTCGATGACCAGGGAGCGAGATACGCTATGCCCGGGTCTGATTAGTTGTTTCTTGTCCTAAGCCGCCAGCAGGTCGTCTCCTTATATACACGGGTTGACGCACTGTTGCTTGCAGAGTCCCGGCCGGCTTATAAACAGGGTCCGGCTCGGTGACTAGTTAAATCTACCTTATGTTACAAGTCATGCCATCATGACGGTTTACTACAACGGGCCTTAAGTCGCCGGCGGGCCTTAGGCCCTTTATGAACCACCATCTTCATGCTTGGTCTTGGGCTTCTCTCTGATGAGTCTTCTTTGCATAACCCGGCCCCTCCTGGGCGGCTTACACAAATAGTTATATTCCCAACATTAGGCCCCAGATTGATTTGAACTTGTTCATGTCAATCTAAAAAATATTTTTAAAGAATTAAATCTTCAGTCTTCGGACTATACAAAGGGTTTTTGTTAACCCGCCATGACGTCATCTTTTGGATCCGTCTTAACCCGGCGTGACGTCATTCTTCCTTTAATTCATTTTCTATTCCATCGAATCTTTCAACGGATCTCTTCTTTATTGATTGCTCCGAAAATCGAGGCGTCGGGGCCGCTGGATAATAATTCTTATCTCCTCGTTTCCCGCGCCGTTTCAGTTATCTTCTCCCTATAAATAGCTGCGACTTAGGTCTTTTCCTTTTTATCCTTTCAGTCATCTTCTTCCTCTCCTCTCTGCCACTCGGGCTCTGCCGCCGTCGCCATCGACTCCCTCGTCCTCATCAACTCAGGCCGCTGCATCGACCTGACTTTGACCAGAGATCGACGGCGAACCTCCGCAGCTCATCCTCATCCGTGAGTTCCTTTCTTCCCCTTTCTTAGACCTACCTTGAAGCTCTGCCGAGTTCGTCGGTGTTCATCACTGCCCGATGCAAACCCTTGTTAGTTTTCACCTCCAATGCCCTGTTTAGATCAAAAAAACTGTACAGAACTGCTGCGGTAGTTGCTTGTGTTGATCTTGCATAGAAATAAATCTCATTTCCCTTGTTTAGAAACCCTCTTCGAGTGTATGAACTTCTCTGCCCTGTTTTTAGGTCTAGAAAATTTCTCTTTCAGAGCAATACTTTGATCGGGAATAATAACTGTCGTCTGTGAAACTTGTTTCTATCACCCGACAAACTACTTCTTCTTCTCATGATCTTAAGAATTCTTGAATTGCTCTTGACACTGCTAGCGGCTTAAATATTATTGCACAATCACCTTTATACCATTAGGCCCCTTTATTTAAGCCGCCACTTTTTAAATATTTCTCCGGGTTAAAGTTGAATCGGAGCTTTCTTATTTTGTCATAGGCCACTGTTGCCATGGCTCCTAAAGCGGCCAAAGCCCCTGTGACTTGCAATTGGGTTCCATCCACAGTGACCAAAAGCAAACTTGCCAAGTTCGTGAAATCCGGCCATCTGCCGAAGAAGGAGGCCATGGCTTATCGTGCCCCTAACCCGTCTGAGGAAATACCTCAACCCAAAGATGGGGAGGTAGTAGTTTTCACGGATCACATGAATCGGGGATTTGCCCCTCCCGGCTCAAAATTCTTCAGGGAAGTTCTGAATTTCTTTGACCTTAGACCTCAAGACATTGGGCCCAATTCCGTGTCAAATCTCTGCAATTTTCAAGTCTTCTGCGAGGTGTACCTGGGAGAGGAGCCAAGTCTGCTTTTGTTCAGAGAACTTTTCTATTTGAATCGGCAAAATGAACGTGCCAACGGGCCTAGTCTTGAAATCGGCGGCATCTCAATCCAGCGGCGGAGAGATTGTCTTTTCCCTTATGCTGAGCTGCCCAGTCACCTGAAAGACTGGAACGAGAGGTGGTTCTACTATCAAGATACATCACCGGCTGATGAGAAGCCACTGCCCGGCTTTCGCGCCCTGCGTCTCGAATCCAATCATCTGCTGGCAGATAAGTTATCCACTGTCGAGCACCTGCCTCTCAACCCCACCATTAGGAAGATCAAAGCTCTTCTAGGGAATGGGTTAAATGACATCGATCTGGTTCGAGTCTGGATCACCTGGCGGATACTACCATTAAGCCGCCGCCCTGTCTTAATGTGTACTTACAGAGGCGAAAAGGACGACCCAATGCGTCAAAGTCCTGATGATTTACTAGACTATGTGGTAGATGCTACAGTCCAATCTCTGTTGAAGGAGGGCACTGTAACCAGTAATGCCTTCGGCTTACTTCCCTTCTGCAAGAAGAACCCGGCCCCTGCGGTAAGTTATCAATCTTCAAAAATACTCTTTAACATGTCATGCCTTCTTGTATTTATGATTCCTTATCTTTTTCCATAGGTTGATGACAATTTCTGGAAGGTCAAGTATGACCATGAGGCTACCAAGCAAGCCAGGGCAGCCAAGAAAACTGAAATAAAAGCGGCCAAGACGGGAACCTCAAAGAAGAAGAAACCCAGCGCCTCCGACTTGCTCAAATTGGATGATACTTCTTCAGATGATGCAGAGATAATTCTTTAATTTTCTTAACTCCCCTGTCGTTATTTTACTGACATTCTATCCTTTCAGGAGGATACAGGGAACAGTCAAGCAGTTGAAGAAGAGGTAACTATAATCTCTTCCGACTCAGAGCCTTTGCCCACACAAAAAATTCGAAGGGTGACTCGGAAAGTAAGATTTTCACATCCTCTAGCTTACAAAGATCCTCAATTTCTTTTGAAGCAACAACAGCTTGAGAACCGGAGGCAAACTCGGGCCACTCAAGACGCTGAACTCTCCTCCAGCTTACCTGATGTAACCAGGAAGCGTCAAACCGAGGTTACTTCCGATTTACATTCCGCTTTTCCTTTGGCGGGTCTAATTCGCCAACCTCTCAATTCATCTGACTCCAATTATCAGGATGCTTCTCCATCTTCAGATGAGTCGATGCAATCAAACATGCCGGCTTTTAAAACAACTCCCGGGGAATGCAACCTTTCTTACTTTAAATTTTTTCCATACTTATACGTTGATACTCATCCTTCCACTTTAATTGACAGCCTGCAAGTGAAGCCCAACAAGAGGGCAAAGAAGAATAAGCCATCCCGAGACCCGGTGGTCACTGAACCGGCGATTGACTCATCCATTCCTGACGGCTCCACTCATCAACCACCGCCTGAACCGGCTTTTGATATTCCGGTGCCAACCTCTGACCTACCTGCAGAAGACGTTGTCCACAATTCTGATAACCCGGAAATTCCTAGCCTGGTCAAGTCGACTGATCCGGAAGTTGAATTTCTGAAAAGCCAACATGTTGCACCGGGCCAGCCTACTGTTCTTGCTCAATGCACTGCCAAGGAGGAGTTTGCTCAACGTCGGAAAGCCAAACAGGACATCACTGATTATACTCACCTAAGCATTGGTGATATAGTCTCGGGCTATCTGAACCAAGTGCACAATAGCCGTGACCTGGAAATTGACATGGTGAAGCAAATACAGCATAAATCTGAGGTATAACTTTAGCTTTTTCCTGATCCTTACTTACTGTACCAGCCCCCAAGTCTATTGCTTATTAATGAATATGCTATAGACTTAGAACTCTACTTACTATTAGTTTGTCCGGTTTAAAGTGAATATATTTAAACCGGTAATAGCATGAGACCTTGAATTGACACATTAGCCCCCAAGTGTCAAGTATCTTTACTTGTAAAATGCTTGAGACATAATATGTATGACTTGGTAAATAAGTTAAAAAAATCTTTGAGCATACATTAGCCCCCAAGTGCCAAATATCTTTACTTGTAAAGTGTTTGGGACTTGAATGTTACCTTATCATGATCCTTACCATAACCTCATGTCAATACAGGTCACCATAAGTGTGACGCCCGGATAATTAAGCTACAGTAACCATCTGCTAATGATGCCTCATCACCTCGATTACTGTTACTAATCTCGCGTTAGTTTGAAATCGATTCAAATTCAAATTCAAATCAAGCAAACAATAAAAGTTTTCAAATATTAAAACTAAAATGTTCGGGGTGAGCCAAATAATGCATAGGAAAGTATGGAGGGGAAACCACACTTTTAGAAAGGTTTTAATACTCTAAAAATATTTTAAACAGTAACAAAAACAATTAGTTAAATGCCTTTTACAAAATAAAATATTAAACTATTTTATTTAGTTGCCCAAACTTATGTGGCAGTAGCCTATTTACTAACACTAAATTAGGGACTGCTTTTATAGTTTACAAAACTAAAATAAAAGTGGAACTAAAGTAAAACAGAAAACAGAAAAGGAAAATTAAACAAAAGTAAAATAAAGACAAAAGAAAGGGAAACCCCCCTCCCTCGCTGGGCCTCGGCCCAGCTAGCCATCGGGCCAACAAGGCCGGCCCAGCCGGCCCCTATAACCCCCTGAGTCACCCCGAAACCCTAACCGCACCCACTCCCCCCCGATTCCCCCCACTCCTCGCTCGATCCCTCACCTCGCCCCTCGCGCCACCGCACATCGAGACCAGAGGCGAGGAGCCTCATACCCAACCCCCTCGCAGCCTCTCCTTCCTCCGTTCGATCCTGCTTCACCCCTTGGACCTCCACCGCGGCAGCAAGCATCAGGCGCCGTCCTCACCTTCTCGGACCTCTCCCGCACCACGGCTACCGCGCCTCTGACCAACCTCGCGCCGCGCCTGCAGCACCACCGCCCGCCGCAACCATCGTCGCCACCTCGTCAATCCGGTGGCCACCGGCTTCCCCTCATCGCTCCAAGGCGTCCAAGAGCTTCGCCATCGTCGTCTTGTTCGCCTACGTGTTCTGAATCGAGCCGGGACAGCCCGTACGCTCGCCATCGAGCTCATCTGCACCGTCGTTTGTTGTGGGTTTCAACGGCTTCACTGCATCCCGCGCCTCCCCGAGCCTCTCCCCGTCAACGATGTGAGCCGACGCGCTTTTCCCCTCTGCCTTCCCCATGATCTACATCCCCTGGCCGTGCCCCTGTGCCGCCCGAGCGTGCATCCACCGTGCCTTGGTCGTCGCCCAAGTGCACTATGCCCGCTGCTACCCGCCTGACGTCGCCGCCTCCTCCGCCCGCTGTTTGCGCCGGCGGTCGCGCCCCCAACCACCCTTCCCTCGTCGCCCGCGCCCAAACCCGTTAGGCCTCCGTAGGGCCTATGACAAACGGGCCCAGCCCCAGAATGTTTTTTTATAAAATAAAAGAAAACAAAATTTTAAAAAATGAATTAACAAAATTAATATTTAATTAATTAGTGAATTAATTAAGTTAATTAATCCTACTTAATTAATCTAATTAACTAGTTAGTTTAATTAAACAGTAATTAGATTAGCTAATCCTGATTAACCTAAACATAGTATGACATACGGGACCCACACGTCAGTTGACCAGTCAACACCTCTGTTGACTGATGACATCATGCTGACGTCATGATGACATCAGCAAAACTATTCTGGATAATGTTGAATTAAAATATTTAAATTAATCCTAAAATAATTTAAATTGTTAAAACTCATATAAAATAAACCGTAGCTCAGATGAAAATACTTTCTACATGAAAGTTGCTCAGAACAACGAGACGGATCCAGATTCACAACCCGTTCGTCCGCCACACATCCCTAGCATAGCAAACACGCAACTTTCCCCCTCCGGTTCATTTGTTCGAAAACGCGAAACACCGGGAATACTTTCCCGGATGTTTTCCCCCTTCGTCTGTATCACCTACTATCGCGATTGGGCACACCTAGCATCGTTACTTGTCTTGTCATGCATCGATATGCATCTGTTTGCATGTTATTCATTGTTTCTTCCCCCTCTTCTCTCCGGTAGACTACGAGACCGACGCTGCTGCTGCCAAGTTCGACTACGGAGTTGACAACCCCTCCTTCTTGCCAGAGCAACCAGGCAAGCCCCCCCCCCCTTGATCACCAGATATCGCCTATTCTTCTCTATACTGCTTGCATTAGAGTAGTGTAGCATGTTACTGTTCGGTTACTCCTATTCTGTTGCATAGCCTGTCATTGTTGCTACAGTCACTGATACCTTACACGCAATCCTAAATGCTTAGTATAGGATGCTAGTTTATCATCATTGGCCCTACATTCTTGTCAGTCTGCCTTGCTATACTATTGGGCCATGATCACTCGAGAGGTGATCACGGGTATATACTATACATATATACATACTACAGATGGTGACTAAAGTCGGGTCGGCTCGAGGAGTACCCGCGAGTGATTCACGGATTGGGGGCTGAAAGGACCTTTGTCCTGACGGTCCTCTGTGTGGATCTTTGTGGCGGAGCAATAGGGCAGGTTGAGACCACCTGGGCGACAAGTGGGCCTGGTCCTAGTCGGCGTTCGTGATTGCTTCATAATATCATGCTTAACGTGATCTTGGTATTTGATCTGAGTCTGGCCACTGGCCTATACGCACTAACCAACTACGCGGGAAAGATATGGGCACTCGACGTCGTGGTATCAGCCGAAGCCTTCGTGACGTCAGCGACTGAGCGGCGCGCGCCGGGTTGGACTGCGTAACGCGACTTCCTTTGTAATGGAGGTTGCTAGGTCTGCTCACCGGCCGCGTACGCAACGTGCAGGTGTGCAATGGGCGATGGGCCCAGACCCCTGCGTGCATAGGATTTAGACTGGCATGCTGACCTCTCTGTTGTGCCTAGGTGGGGCTGTGACGTGTTGATCTTCCGAGGCCGGGCATGACCCAGGAAAGTGTGTCCGGCCAAATGGGATCGAGCGTGTTGGGTTATGTGGTGCACCCCTGCAGGGAAGTTAATCTATTTGAATAGCCGTGTCCCTCGGTAAAAGGACGACCCGGAGTTGTACCTTGACCTTATGACAACTAGAACCGGATACTTAATAAAACACACCCAGACAAGTTCCACAGACAACCCGGTGATCGCTTTTCCACAGGGCGACGAGGGGAGGATCGCCTGGTAGGATACGCTATGCGATGCTACTTGGAGGACTTCAGTCTACTCTCTTCTACATGCTACAAGACAGAGGCTGCCAGAAGCGTAGTCTTCGATAGGACTAGCTATCCCCCTCTTATTCTGGCATTCTGTAGTTCAGTCCACTCATATTGCCTCCTTACACATATACCCATGCATATGTAGTGTAGCTCCTTGCTTGCGAGTACTTTGGATGAGTACTCACGGTTGCTTTGCTCCCTCTTTTCCCCCGTTTTCCTCTTCTTCTCGGATGCCGGAACCAGACGTTGGAGCCTAGGATCCAGACGCCACCATCGACGACGACTACTACTCTGGAGGTGCCTACTACTACGTGCAGCCCGCTGACGACGACCAGGAGTAGTTAGGAGGATCCCAGGCAGGAGGCATGCACCTCTTTCGATCTGTATCCCAGTTTGTGCTAGCCATCTTATGGCAACTTGTTTAACTTATGTCTGTACTCAGATATTGTTGCTTCCGCTGACTCGTCTATGATCGAGCACTTGTATTCGAGCCCTCGAGGCCCCTGGCTTGTATTATGATGCTTGTATGACTTATTTATGTTTTAGAGTTGTGTTGTGATATCTTCCCATGAGTCCCTGATCTTGATCTTACACATTTGCGTGCATGATTAGTGTATGATTGAATCGGGGGTTTCACAACTTGGTATCAGAGCCGACTGCCTGTGGGAATCCCCCTTCCACACTCCTTGGCCGAAGTCGAGTCTAGACATTGCAAAACTTTTAGTAACATGGCTGTGAGTCTTACGGGCTCACGTCGCCATTGGGTGGTATTAGGATCTTTTATTCCTCGACCTATACTCTGGGACTCTGATCTCTCTTCTATCCGGGTTAAATGATTTTGCTAAAAACAAAACTAACTTTAGGTTCTCGAAAATACTTTCTCCCGGAGAGCCCCTCGCTCCCGATGATCGTTTGCTACTCTAGAAGATTCCAAAGATACTCGCTGAAGTTCTCTCGAGACTTTGTGCCCACTTCTTTTGCAATTCCCTACCACCGATAAATCCTATTATCCTTGCCATTCTTACATTCATCCCTAGCTGCTCTTGTTATTACAAGATGCATCGAATTGTTCTTCGACTTTTAAGAATCTTTTGAGCCATTGCATTGCAGATCTTTGCCACATGAATACCCCCTATGGATAATTCCTCATGCTTAACGAGTATCCGTTCTTTCACCGTTGTTCATGTGTTCCACAATGGTCTTCGAAATACTATTTGATCCTCCAAAAATCCTTAGTAGCTTATTGCTCTGCAATACTTGTCTTCTTGCATTGTGGATGCTTTCCATATGTCTGGCAATATTCATCAGTATCCTTAGGCACCGTCATTTTGATCATATTGATTCAACATGAGTGTGAATGCACGCAATCATCATTTGATCCTTTTGAATTATCTTTCCGACTCAGACGTCACTTTAAACATGAGCTTGATCTCGACCAATAAAATTGTTGTTGATTTTACCCCTAAGCTTACTCAACTTATCCATCCTTAATTAGAGCATTTGCTTCTGATCCTTTGATTTGGTAATCATAATTCCTTTACATGTGAGCTTTGAATTAGTCAGTTGCTTCTATAATCCAATGCCTTCGCATTGTTTCTTCCTCTGGTTGTGTGCCGATACTCACAACAGTTTCACTAAGGACCGTCGGATCCTTTGTTGAAATATCATCCGACAGTGTCCTTCGTACACAAAAACCTTGAGAAGTTCTTTCCCTGATACATAATGCCTTAGGTAAATTGTATCCTCTGTTTTTGTCAACCAAGCTCTACTATTGAGCTTGTGTTATTTACTATTGAAGCTTGTGGTTTATGCTTCCACGATACCCTGACGGGTTGAACCTATGCCTTCCTTAATATGTGTGAACTCGAAAGTTTTCACGAGTCATACTCATCTGGTATTACACCAGGTAAAACTTTCAACACTAATGCCTTTATCAAAGCGAGAAGTAAATGAGAGGTTATACATTGAAGAAGTGGGAGTCGACCTTGAACCTTGCGTTCATGCCCATGGACACGATGTATAACTTATCATGGAAGGTGCTCGTAAAAATAGTTACCCCCTCGTTATAAGTTCATCCTGTATCTGTGGTTCGATCATTTATGATCGAGGTTTCCGACCATATTCTCCTTTAAATACCATTTCTCGTGCAAGTTTAAGCACTTGTCTTTTGTAGAGTAATACCCCAGTCCAACCTCTACTTTGAATTGTCCTCGAGTATTACCCCCTGGTATCTCAAGATTATCACGGAACTGCATAACTTATTATGAGTCCTTCATCAAGTGCTACATTCTCATTGATTCCGATTTTTCACGGACTCTGAGTTATTTAACACTCAAAGACACCGATAACTGAACCAAGTCCACATCGCGATTAAGCAAGTCTTGGTAACCTTCATTACTTACGAGTTTGAACTCAATCATGTCATTCCTAGCATGTTTGGCTATATCCTTGTCATGCCGATTTTAACTGTGCTACCTGGTCCTCTTCCCAGGGCATAATTTTTGACGATGAGCTAAGCTTACGTCGATCTTTCCTCATCATATCATTTCGCTTTGGACAACAAGCTTGATTTGGAGTTTGTGTCCTAACCGTGGTTCCAATAACCTCTCGCTTCATCATTCGTTTGACTTGATGTCTTCATCGATCAATTACATCTTCATGTAACCTCTCGACAAATGTGTCGTGATCATCATCAACCTTATGAGCTCTTCTAGGATATCAATCGGATTCATGATGAGAAATACCATCCTTGCCTTGATGATTTGTGTTATCATCAACCACTCTACTTCCTTCCCTCCAACACAAACTTGTTCGTGTTTTGTGTTATACCTTGAGTTCCTTGCTACCGAGCATTGTTCTTCTTTACCTTGGAATATTACCACCTTTTATGTCAAGAATGTTGTGGGAAATTCACCACCCTTAAGAATTCTTGATACAAGTGATTCTTATTAACATCACCATTCTTTTCTTGGTCCCCGTGTTGTTTCTAACCGGAATACCAACAAATAGTATGTGATGTGTAAATTCTAAACTTCTGGCAACCCTATTTCCTTGAAGTTATTGGTCTATAGTTTCATTCTACTTCTATGGCTTATGGAATCATCATTCGAACATTGATCGTGCTACCTAGCCCATATTTCAGGTGCACATTTCAACCAATGTTCAACTGTGTATGTTTTCCTCGAGCATACATCATTAAGTCATTTGATCTAGCTAATATTATCTTCTTGTTCACATAGTTGTGGAAATCCATCTTTTTGGAAATCTCAATGGATTGTCGCTGAGTCAATCAGTCCCCTCCTCACCTCTCCTTGATTAATGGTGAACCCTTGTCCGAAACTCGCTTCCATAGTTCATTTCCGGAGATTCATATAATGTCGTCTCGTCAATTGTGTTGCACCTCTTCTTCTTAGGCATCCTGAGTCTGAGGTGTCCTGACACCAATCAGATTTGAATCTCGGTCAGATATGATGGTTGGAACATATTTCCAAGAGTTATAACATTGGTATTTATATGACCCGGTAAGGAGGTGTCATGCCTAGTACACCTGGCCAGAGGACCTATTGTTATAGTTTCCTTGTCAGCAAGGCTATCGATTCTTCCATGAGGAAATTGTAAGACTTATTCTATAAGTTGTTCCTGATGGATCCTTTGTGAATCCAAAGTCTGAACTTTGTCTGAAGACCATGTCAATGCTATCTTGAAGCATGTCTGTGGGACTCCGAATTTCAATAAGAACATTTGAAGCACAATGCTAAACTTTCATTATCAATTATCCAAACATCGTTGTATGGGTAATGGCATGAAATTTCTCTCCCCTTACCTAAAGAGTTTTCTACATTATATCCTGTCATGGATATCATGCTCTGCTTGTCCTTGGAAAGGATATACCCTTGAAATATGTGTTTTAACACATTTTCCTTTCCATTGTTCTGCTTAAACCTGATAATCATATTTTCCTTTCCATTGTTTGGTTTAACCTTTCTTGTGATCTATATGATCTAAGCACTAATATTCTCCTGCTTTTGTAAACACCTCAGTGTACAATTCTGTCAGAAAGACCCTGTTACTTTTGATTTATGACATTCCGATAACCAGCGATGGACGAGAACTTTGCCTACTGGTCCGCCTCGTTCAATGAGTAGGAAAAAGGTTCTCTTCGTCCCTCGTCCTTGGTACCGACATTGTTGCCAGCATAGCTAACAAGCTATTCACTGACAAGCCTCCCTGTCGCGGCTGTGCAAGATGTCACCACCCTTCCTACTTTCAACCCACATGGTGAGCCCATAACCCACAAGTCCACTTGATCGAAACCTGACTCTCCTTTACAACCCGGATTCTAATTTATCCTTTGCACCTGGCTTCGTATGTGATTCACGAGCTAAATTCTATACCATTAATCATTCTGGAATCAAACACCATGTTATTCTTGTTGTGCAAACCCCATTCCAGCTTCTGTCTAGTCATCGAATGATTGCCTACCCGTTTGAAACTTTGGTACCATCGTATATTGCACTCAACGAATTCACTGAAATACAACTCGTGGGGTACCTTGTGTATTTCCCATCGAGTTCACCGTCAGATGCCCAGCTTTGTGGAGATGCGTTCTTCCGGAGCTTTTCCCCCCTTTTTCACGTACGTAGGATGATGGAGATCCCGAAGAAAGGATGACAAATTGATCATGGTGACTTGAAGCAGAGAGATGAAGACATCAACGAAAGGGATCAACCTCTTCAAAAGGGCAGCCAAGATCGAGAAGACTCGTTAGGTTTTCGCTGCAAGCACTTTCCCTCCTTACTCCACCGCTTAAATCTCGGGACGAGATTTCTTGTAGTGGAGGAGAATTGTGACGCCCGGATAATTAAGCTACAGTAACCATCTGCTAATGATGCCACATCACCTCGATTACTGTTACTAATCTCGCGTTAGTTTGAAATCGATTCAAATTCAAATTCAAAATCAAGCAAACAATAAAAGTTTTCAAATATTAAAACTAAAATGTTCGGGGTGAGCCAAATAATGCATAGGAAAGTATGGTGGGGAAACCACACTTTTAGAAAGGTTTTAATACTCTAAAAATATTTTAAACAGTAACAAAAACAATTGGTTAAATGCCTTATACAAAATAAAATATTAAACTATTTTATTTAGTTGCCCCAACTTATGTGGCAGTAGCCTATTTACTAACACTAAATTAGGGACTGCTTTTATAGTTTACAAAACTAAAATAAAAGTGGAACTAAATTAAAACAGAAAACAGAAAAGGAAAATTAAACAAAAGTAAAATAAAGACAAAAGAAAGGGAAACCCCCCTCCCTCGCTGGGCCTCGGCCCAGCTAGCCATCGGGCCAACCAGGCCGGCCCAGCCGCCCCCTATAACCCCCTGAGTCACCCCGAAACCCTAACCGCACCCACTCCCCCCGATTCCCCCCACTCCTCGCTCGATCCCTCACCTCCTCCTCGCGCTGCCGCACATCGAGACCAGAGGCGAGGCGCCTCATGCCCGACCCCCTCGCAGCCTCTCCTTCCTCCGTTTGATCCTGCTTCACCCCCTGGACCTCCACCGCGGCAGCAAGCATCAGGCGCCGTCCTCGCCTTCTCGGACCTCTCCCGCACCACGGCTACCACGCCTCCTACCAACCTCGCGTCGCGCCTGCAGCACCACCGCCCGCCGCCACCATCGTCGCCACATCGTTGATCCGGTGGCCACCGGCTTCCCCTCATCGCTCCAAGGCGTCCAGGAGCTTCGCCATCGTCGTCTCATTCGCCTACGTGCTCTGAATCGAGCCGGGACAGCACGTACGCTCGCCATCGAGCTCATCTCCATCGTTGTTCGTTGTGGGTTTCGACGGCTTCACTGCATCCCGCGCCTCCCCGAGCCTCTCCCCGTCAACGATGTGAGCCGACGCCCTTTTCCCCTCTGCCTTCTCCTTCATCTACATCCTCTGACCGACGTACTCATGGTTGTCGTCCCGCAGTAGAAGTCACCATGGCCGGCGCTCCACTCACGTTGGCTCTGCTGCCACGACCGGTTTTTCCGGGTAATAAATTTCCAGAAAAAGACCGTCGTGCTCATCAGCCCCAGGATTACTGTTAGCTGATGAGGCTCCGGCTTGATACAGAAATCTCAAGCAAAATACAAAATATGCAGTACAAGACCATTCTGGCCTGTGAGTACAGCAAATGGTTTCTAGTGGTTGATGGCGGAAGCGGTTTGTGGATCATCAGTGTCTATGGGACTCCATTTCCCACAGGAACAGCTGACCAGGTTAACTCCTATCTTCGCGAGGCTGCTATCTCCATTGCTTAGGTTCCCGGCCTGTCATCGCGTCGCTCCTCTTCATGCAAGATAATCTGGCCAAGACAATAGCCAGGGACAAGCCAGTGAGTACTTTGAATGTACTCGCAAACATTATGAACATAGGTATAATATAACAATGATGTGCTGAAAATATTTTATGCTCATGACGTCAGTCACAAAAGATAAATAAAACTCTGATGGGTGCAAGCAGGTTATTTATAAAAATGAAATAACATAGTAGTATTAAGATTTATGAAATGAATAACAAGCAAAGCCACAGTCGGGCGTCTTAGCGACACCACAAAAAGGGCTTTAAAAGAAATGCCACAGTCGGGCATCTGAGTGACACCACATAAAGGGTTTTAAAAGAAATTCCACAGTCGGGCGTCTGAGCGACACCACATAAAGGGCTTTAAGAGAAATGCCATAGTCGGGCGTCTGAGCGACACCACATAAAGGGCTTTAAAATAAATGCCACAGTCGGGCGTCTGAGCGACACCACATAAAGGGCTTTAAAAGAAATGCCACAGTCGGGCGTCTGAGCGACACCACATAAAGGGCTTACAAGATAAATAATCACAATGAATATCCAGGAGGTAGAACCGTCCGGGGATACTCGATAATATAAATAATGCAACGGGTTAGTCCATCACAAGATAATAATCATAATCTTCACAAGTCACAAGTCCCGGTCCAAGTTCTGGTTTAATAATCTCTCCTCCGAAGACCGACACTAGGACCAACACTTGACCCATCCCATACTGTAATCCTTAACCATGGACATGTCTATTCGAATAGGTTTAATCTCTGCAGAGGGTGTACTCTTTACCCACGAGTAACGGATTTCTTTAGTCCATCGGGGCTAATTCCGTCTACGGTCTTTTTGTTGAAAACACACCTAACTTGCACACACCAGCTTAACTCACACGTGTCTGGAATCACCCACGACACCTGTTAAGCAAACTCTAAGTGGGGAGGCTACAACCTCGTGTAGCATGGGATCAAATTTATATCGCGCGCTCTAATGGGTGGCCTCCCCTCTCGGTCCCAACCGGAAACACCCATGCCCCCGGACCAGGTGGCCTGCCTACCAGCTACAACCGGTATCTTCCACCATGGCCTCTCTGTATGGTGTGTGCTATAAAGAGGTTGACAACTTACTGAACCGTACTCTACTTGCTGTAGGGACGAGTGGTAGTACGAAACAAGTATGGGGGTTACTGGCACAAGACTCGATCTACGGTCTACTCAGGAGGTTTAAGTATTCCCTGCATGATTAGCATGACGAATATATTTCAACCAACAGAGTCACCGCTCATATCACCTTGCCATGCCATACCAGACATAACCGTCCCGACGGAGACCGGCGACAAACTCATGCCTACCCAAGGCAGAGGTTTTCCCGGGTTCCTGCCGGTATGCATGCAAGGCACATGAGGGTGATTATCATCACAAGTGTGTCCATTTCCAACAGCATGGAAATCAATAACATGCACCCATGCATATGATCATATCACATGAAATAACAAGTTTCTCCAAAGTGAGGTGATGTTATGAACGTGTCATCGAACACACAAAAATATTATGCCGGGGTTCAGAATGCTTGCCTTCAATGTGTGGAAAGGCAGGGTGCACTCCAAAACTTGAAACATTTCTCCTCTCTTCAAAAATCCTATTTTAGCAGTATAAAAGAATTAACACACAAAATAAAAACAGCACCAAAAGTTGTTCTGAAATTTTTTCAAATAAATCTTAAAATAAACTAGACAATATTTGAGAGATGTAGGAAAAAGAATCAATTCATTTGGAGTTATATCTAAAAAGTTATAGACAGTCAAAGCTGTGGTCAAAATCCGTTTTTAATAAAATCAGGAAAAAGAAAACGTTTCAAAAGAGATTACGCCTTCGGGCAGAGAAAACGTACTATGGGTTTTACGCCTCCACTTACTCCAGCGTGGACGACGCGTGGGTCACTGACAGTGGGCCCGCCTGGCCCACCGGTCAGGTTTGACTAGTCCACGCGCGCGTCGTCTCCCCCCGACCGAACAGAGGCGGAGCTCCGGTGAGGCTCGCCGGCGAATGGCACGTCCCTCGGTGATCTGAGTGCCTGAGCGTGCTCAGGAGGTCGAGACGAACTCGGGGGTACCCGCTATGGTCGCCGACGTGGACGGAGTTGCCGGCGACGAGCTTCACGGCGGAGATGGCTTCGGGGGCAAAGTGAGTATGGGGCTGTGGTGGTTCCCGATCAAAATCGAGCAGGGGAACGAGTTCACGGGAGGATGAGAAGGTTCCTGGTGAAGAGAACGGAGAGGGGGAGGCCCTGGTGGTGCCGGAATGGCCGGGGCAGTGGCGGCGACTGCGGTTGCCGGAGATGGGGAAGGAGGCCTTCCCGGGTCGAATGCGAGCTAGGGGAGTGCCATTGGGGTGGCCTGGGGTTGCCTGCGTGCTCGGGGGAGTTCGGGGACCTCCTTTTATAGCGCGACGAGGTCGGTTCCGCGGCGGTGGATGAGGATGCCGGCGAACCGCCTCTCTGTAGCTTGCAGGGCGACGTGGAGGCGACGGGAGCTAGCCGACGAGCGAGGAGATAAGCTCCTGCGGCTCCCAGGGGCAGGTGGCGAGCCGGAGTGGCTTGGGCGGCGCTGCCCATGGCGGTGGCGGATGCGGCCGCGGGCATGCCGCCAAGCGGCTCTGATGGCGTGCTGCAGGTCATCGGGGCCTGCTTGGCATGTTGCGGTGAGAGGCGGAGTGCGTGGCACGGCTCTCTAGTGCGGGAAAAAACTAGGGGCACGACATGGCGACTCGGGCGCGGCACATGTAATACGCGTGCTCTGGGCGCGGCCAGAGCACGCACGGAAGCTGTTCGACGAAATGCTAAAGCATGCTAGAGGTCGCGGTTGAGGTTGGGAAGAAACAGGGCTAGGTTAGCGTTAGTTAGAGGGTGAATGGACAGGGTGGTTAGGTCAGGTGGCCAAGTTCACAAAGTAAACTTGAATCCATGCCAAATCTGGCTATGCTCTCCAGGTGTTTGACAAAATGCCAGAGGCACCTAGGCTCTTCTTGGGGGTGGCCAAATCCTCCAGATCATGGTCTCCTTAGATGCAAGAGAGAGTGGTGAGGTTAGTTTGTGAAAAGCACAAACTTGTTAGTGCAAGTTTTGCAAAACTACAATTCTAGACAGGAAATAAATGACATTATTTCATGAACCAAAATTAATCAAATGGGTGCATGCTCCTGGATTTAGGGGTTTGGTAGGGCTGTCTACAAGTAGGAGAAAACACGAGATCTTTGGAGCAAAATTAAATAGGGTTGCAGTAGAAATCACAAGGCTGGACCAGAATGAAAAAGAGGTTGATTCACTCAAAAAATTTAAAGAACAGCACTAGGTTTTTGCATAATGTTGAATCATATGCTACTACCAATATCCCATAATTTTGGTGGAGACTAGAAAGAATTATTTAGAAGGGTTGTAGTGCAAATTGCACTCTGGACCAGAGAAGGAAAAATTGATGCAGAGCTCAAATTATTACATAAATAAAATATATTTTTGTATAAAAGTGATTTAAAAACATCACCTGACATCTCCAATTTTTGGTTAGAATTTTAGGTGAATTTATCCAATGGTTGTAGTTCAAATATGGCCATATAACCTTGAAAAACCATTTTCAAGAGTAAATATCAAGCAACTTAATTATTTAATTAGTTATATTAAATAAGGGAAAGTTTCTCTTGAGAGATTAAACAAGTCCAATGACATATTTGGAAAGTTTTCTCTTTGGGAAAAACTCATCATAACAGGGAAGGAAATGATTTAAAAATAAAAATGGAGCTCAGAAATTCAAAGTTTTAATTCCTGGCAAAAATTTTAATTCATTAAAACAAGGCCAAAATTTTGGGGTGTCACAACACTAACCCCCTTAAGAAAAATCTCATCCTCGAGATTTTTTAAAAGCTGTGTTAAGAAAATATTACGCAATAAAGATGTGGCTTTAGTGAGAGGGCAATAAGTGGTGAAAAACCACAGTGTGAAAACTGGTGCTGCGTGGAAAAGTCTACGGTTCGGGACAAAAACGTGAGATTTCTACGCTGGATATAAATTTAGAATAACTTCTAAATTTAAATATACGCTGGTCGTACCCGAGAGCACAGTGCTCTCTCTGGCCGACAGGTGGACCCGGGGCCCACTGTCAGCCTCTTCTTCTCCCTCTGGCTCTTTCTTTTTCCTCTCTCCCGCGCGCTTTCTCCACCGGCGACGCCTAGTGTGTAGGGCATCTAGGCCGTATCATGGTAGTGCGCGGCGTGCCAGCTGCCGGTGCAGCGTGCACTCACCTCGTGGGCCAGCGCGCTGTCGGCACTGCTCGCGGATTCGACTCCGAACACCGGCGATCGGCGACGAGCGGCGTTGGTGGACTTCGCCCACCGTACACCGAGCTCGAGCTATAAAACGGCCGGGGTGCCTCTCTCTTCTTCCTCACACCTGGCCTCACTTCTCCTCCTCCTCCCTCCATTACTGCTTACAAAAGTTCGGGCTAGGCTCTAATGGCGGAGGCGATGCCGGACTGGTTTGTGGTCCTGATATGCGGAGGGCTGGCGACGCTGCTGGGGCTCTTTGTGCTCCTGTGCGCGATGATCCTCGACGATCATCACGACGCTGCTGCTCGGGTGTTGGCTCTCCGCGGTGGTGGTGATCATGAGGAGTAGATGGGGTGTGCCGGGTGCTAACTGTTGTTAGGGGGGTGATTAGCTGGATGTAACGCCGTTGCAAAGTTTTGCAAACAGTGTATGTGTTCGAATGGTAATGGTTGTGAGTCTCCTGCCTGGTGCTGTGTGAAGCTAATAAATCCACGCCGTGAGAAAGTGTAGATGTAGCAACTCAGGGAAAAGAAATCTCACTCCAGAATTTTTGCGAGGAAAAACAATTAATTTAAAGGAGTATAAACCACAACAAAAACTACATACATTAGTAGAAGCCAAAAATTTGACTCGTCGTACAAACTCAGGATATCACGCATAGGTCACACACATAAATAAATGTTGCAAATAATGGACACTGCAGCGACGTCTAAAATGGAAACGGTAACTGGACGGGGTCCTGATAAAATGTCTCTGGTAAAGGGATACACTCCTCTTCTATCGGAGGAAGTGGATTGACCAGTCGATGCACGTGTCTTTCCTGGTCGGGCCTTAGTGCTCTGCCGATGGCGATATGAGGATTTAAATCTGCGAGGCTCTGGAGATAATCCATCACTCGCTGGTTCAAATGCTCTTGAGCGATGATGTACTGGATAAGGTTGGCCAGAACTGGGTCTCTCTCAATACGCCCACCGGGAAAAGACGTAACTTCTCCGGGTGCTGCACGGCTCGGAAAGTAATAATATCCTCGTTCGCGGGCATAGGGTACTGCAGATCGAAGGCGAGCAATCGCTTCTTTCGCAGCAGCTTCTATGGCCAAGTGTGGGGTTGGCATAGATTTCCCCATGAAGGAAACTTCTGTTAGATCTTGATTGGAGTCTACGGGAGGGATGTGCACTGCTGCCCAATATTCCGAGGTGGATGGGGTGATTCTAGATTTGAACAGCTCGTACTGGGGTGGCTGGGTAGAACCCATGGTACTGTGGGTAAAATCCCACAATATTTTGACAAAGCTACCTGGGGTTGCATCTGGGGTTCTCAGATGAATGCTGGGGCTCGGCATGACAGGAAAAAGTTGTGAGTGTGGTGCACAAGGTGAGGGTTGCTTGGTAAGGTCACAAGGTGGCCTTTATATAGCAATGGAGCCGGATCATTTTACCATGGTGAAAGGTAATAAATTTGCCAGCTTAGCTCCAAAGGTCAGGTTAGTGTCAGAGATACACATATCTCATAAAGAGACGTGTTACTGTGGTTGTCGTCGGGTTGGTTTTGGTAGTTGTGCCCGGAAAAATATGCAACTAAGCGCTGACAAAGAAAATACGCAAGGCTACCATTAAAGCAGAGGCACAACGACAGGCTGCGTTAATATACACGGTCGCACGATGACAAAGCGAGGATAGACTGAGACTCGGTACTACTCATACGGCTTAGTCTACCTCGTTTATGTCTAAACGGGCGTGCCTGGTGGATGTCGAGGCTTCTCCACGTGTCTCACTGCCGGGATTAGTCGGAGATGGCGGAGGAACTGCAGGGTCGGGGTAGTGATGATGACCATCACGGGGATTGTTAGCCACAACCCTGTTGGAGTGTGCTCCCAAAAGGCGACGAAGCACTTCTGGGGTCATCAAAGCATCTCGGCTGATGGCTGGAGCTGATCTCGGGGTCTCGATCAGTTGTCCAAACAGCACGACTGGGTTGTCGGCGTTGGGCTCATTTTCTCTTCTAGCTGGGGTTCGACGAACTAGCTCTCCACGAGCTGCGATCAGATCAATGGTGATCTGGTCGAACAGTGCCTCTAGTGCACTTACATAGCGCACTAGGTGCAACAATGCGGGGTCCGTCTCGTGATCTCCGTTGGCAACTTGGGGTGGTCTACCATACCCTTCACGTCTGGGGTAGTAGTGGAACGAGCGACAGTTAACTCTAGGCGACAAGTGCCTGAGATGAACTATAGCCTCTCGAGCAGCTAGTTGTATGGCTTGTGGCTCAAAGGAAGTTGTTCTTCCGGTGAACCTGTAGGGGCGTTCGGGTGCTAGACCCCTACCGTAGATGTGCACAGTGGCCTAGAATTGGCGGTCCTCACCGCTCATGGGTCCTTGGTACACAACATATTCTGGTGGCTCCTCTAACGCATAGGCACGACGGGTGAGGTTTGCGAGGATGGTCACAAAACCTCCAAGGTTGGTTGCTGTGGTCTCGTTGTGCACTATGAGTCCAGGCATTGTGGCTCGGTTTGGGGTAGCGGTTGTGCTGTGCCGGGTTGAGATTAGCGTGCCCTTTTTATAGGAAAAAGGGGATGGAGTCTTCTTCCTCACGCTTGCGAATGGGGCGCCTTGGGTGCTGGTCATTGGTGTGCGGTCGACAGGCTAGGCTGATAGGTTGGGCACCGACTGCCAAAAGTGTCGGGATTACTGTGTGGCTATCTTGCACGAGAAGCTTGGCTGGGGTTTGGTTAAGGTCTAGTGGGTTGGTTTGCCTAAGTTTTTCGACCTGGCTAAGATTGGATTAGCCAATGGTCAGCCTGGCTCTGATACCAAGTCTGTCACGACCGGTTTTCCGGGTAATAAATTTCTAGAAAAAGACCGTCATGCTCATCAGCCCCAGGATTACTGTTAGCTAATGAGGCTCCAGCTTGATACAGAGATCTCAAGCAAAATACAAAATATGCAGTACAAGACCATTCTGGCCTGTGAGTACAGCAAATGGTTTCTAGTGGTTGATGGTGGAAGCGGTTTGTGGATCATCAGTGTCTATGGGACTCCATTTCCCACAGGAACAGCTGACCAGGTTAACTCCTATCTTCGCGAGGCTGCTATCTCCATTGCTTAGGTTCCCGGCCTGTCATCGCGTCGCTCCTCTTCATGCAAGAAAATCTGGCCAAGACAATAGCCAGGGACAAGCCAGTGAGTACTTTGAATGTACTCGCAAACATTATGAACACAGGTATAATATAACAATGATGTGCTGAAAATATTTTATGCTCATGACGTCAGTCACAAAAGATAAATAAAACTCTGATGTGTGCAAGCAGGTTATTTATAAAAATGAAATAACATAGTAGTATTAAGATTTATGAAATGAATAACAAGCAAAGACACAGTCGGGCGTCTTAGCGACACCACAAAAAGGGCTTTAAAAGAAATGCCACAGTCGGGCGTCTGAGCGACACCACATAAAGGGCTTTAAAAGAAATGCCACAGTCGGGCGTCTGAGCGACACCACATAAAGGGCTTTAAGAGAAATGTTACAGTCGGGCGTCTGAGCGACACCACATAAAGGGCTTTAAAATAAATGCCACAGTCGGGCGTCTGAGCGACACCACATAAAGGGCTTTAAAATAAATGCCACAGTCGGGCGTCTGAGCGACACCACATAAAGGGCTTACAAGATAAATAATCACAATGAATATACAGGAGGTAGAACCGTCCGGGGATACTCGATAATATAAATAATGCAACGGGTTAGTGCATCACAAGATAATAATCATAATCTTCACAAGTCACAAGTCACGGTCCAAGTTCTGGTTTAATAATCTCTCCTCCGAAGGCCGACACTAAGATCAACACTTGACCCATCCCAGACTGTAATCCTTAACCATGGACATGGCTATTCGAATAGGTTTAATCTCTGCAGAGGGTGTACTCTTTACCCACGAGTAACGGATTTCTTTAGTCCATCAGGGCTAATTCCGTCTACGGTCTTTTTGTTGAAAACACACCAGCTTAACTCACACGTGTCTGGAATCACCCACGACACCTGTTAAGCAAACTCTAAGTGGGGAGGCTACAACCTCGCGTAGCATGGGATCAAATTAATATCGCACGCTCTAATGGGTGGCCTCCCCTCTCGGTCCCAACCGGAAACACCCATGCCCCCGGACCAGGTGGCCTGCCTACCAGCTACAACCGATATCTTCCACCATGGCCTCTCTGTACGGTGTGTGCTAGAAAGAGGTTGACAACTTACTGAACCGTACTCTACTTGCTGTAGGGACGAGTGGTAGTACGAAACAAGTATGGGGGTTACTGGCACAAGACTCGATCTACGATCGACTCAGGAGGTTTAAGTATTCCCTGCATGATTAGCATGACGAATATATTTCAACCAACAGAGTCACCGCTCATATCACCTTGCCATGCCATACCAGACATAACCGTCCCGACGGAGACCGACGACAAACTCATGCCTACCCAAGGCAGAGGTTTTCCCGGGTTCCTGTCGGTATGCATGCAAGGCACATGAGGGTGACTATCATCACAAGTGTGTCCATTTCCAACAGCATGGAAATCAATAACATGCACCCATGCATATGATCATATCACATGAAATAACAAGTTTCTCCAAAGTGAGGTGATGTTATGAACGTGTCAGCGAACACACAAAAATATTATGCCGGGGTTCAGAATGCTTGCCTTCAATGTGTGGAAAGGCAGGGTGCACTCCAAAACTTGAAACATTTCTCCTCTCTTCAAAAATCCTATTTTAGCAGTATAAAAGAATTAACACACAAAATAAAAACAGCACCAAAAGTTGTTCTGAAATTTTTTCAAATAAATCTTAAAATAAACTAGACAATATTTGAGAGATGTAGGAAAAAGAATCAATTCATTTGGAGTTATATTTAAAAAGTTATAAACAGTCAAAGCTGCGGTCAAAATCTGTTTTTAATAAAATCAGGAAAAAGAAAACGTTTCAAAAGAGATTACGCCTTCGGGCAGAGAAAACGTACTACGGGTTTTACGCCTCCACTTACTCCAGCGTGGACGACGCGTGGGTCACTGACAGTGGGACCGCCTTGCCCACCGGTCAGGTTTGACTAGTCCACGCGCGCGTCGTCTCCCCCCTGACCGAACAGAGGCGGAGCTCCGGTGAGGCTCACCGGCGAATGGCGGATTCCCTCGGTGATCTGAGTGCATGGGCGTGCTCAGGAGGTCGAGATGAACTCGGGGGTACCCGCTATGGTCGCCGACGTGGACGGAGTTGCCGGCGACGAGCTTCACGGCGGAGATGGCTTCGGGGGGGAAGTGAGTATGGGGTTGTGGTGGTTCCCGATCAAAATCGAGCAGGGGAACGAGTTCACGGGAGGATGAGAAGGTTCCTGGTGAAGAGAACGGAGAGGGGGAGGCCCTGGTGGTGCAAGAATGGCCGGGGCAGTGGCGGCGACTGCGGTTGCCGGAGATGGGGAAGGAGGCCTTCCCGGGTCGAATGCGAGCTAGGGGAGTGCCATTGGGGTGGCCTGGGGTTGCCTGCGTGCTCGGAGGAGTTCGGGGACCTCCTTTTATAGCGCGACGAGGTCGGTTCCGCGGCGGTGGATGAGGATGCCGGCGAACCGCCTCTCTGTAGCTTGCAGGGCGATGTGGAGGCGACGGGAGCTAGCCGACGAGCGAGGAGATAAGCTCCTGCGGCTCCCAGGGGCAGGTGGCGAGCCGGGGTGGCTTGGGCGGCGCTGCCCATGGCGGTGGCGGATGCGGCCGCGGGCATGCCGCCAAGCGGCTCTGACGGCATGCTGCAGGGCATCGGGGCTTGCTTGGCATGTTGCGGTGAGAGGGGGAGTGCGTGGTGCGGCTCTTTGGTGCGGGAAAAAACTAGGGGCACGACGTGGCGACTCGGGCGCGGCACATGTAATACGCGTGCTCTGGGCGCGGCCAGAGCATGCACGGAAGCTGTTCGACGAAATGCTAAAGCATGCTAGAGGTCGCGGTTGAGGTTGGGAAGAAACAGGGCTAGGTTAGCGTTAGTTAGAGGGTGAATGGACAGGGTGGTTAGGTCAGGTGGCCAAGTACACAAAGTAAACTTGAATCCATGCCAAATCTGGCTATGCTCTCCAGGTGTTTGACAAAATGCCACAGGCACCTAGGCTCTTCTTGGGGGTGGCCAAATCCTCCAGATCAGGGTCTCCTTAGATGCAAGAGAGAGTGGTGAGGTTAGTTTGTGAAAAGCACAAACTTGTTAGTGCAAGTTTTGCAAAACTACAATTCTGGACTGGAAATAAATGACATTATTTCATGAAGCAAAATTAATCAAATGGGTGCATGCTCCTGGATTTAGGGGTTTGGTAGGGCTGTCTACAAGTAGGAGAAAACACGAGATTTTGGAGCAAAATTAAATAGGGTTGCAGTAGAAATCACAAGGCTGGACCAGAATGAAAAAGAGGTTGATTCACTCAAAAAATTTAAAGAACATCACTAGGTTTTTGCATAATGTTGAATCATATGCTACTACCAATATCCCATAATTTTGGTGGAGACTAGAAAGAATTATTTAGAAGGGTTGTAGTGCAAATTGCACTCTGGACCAGAGAAGGAAAAATCGATGCAGAGCTCAAATTATTACATAAATAAAATATATTTTTGTATAAAAGTGATTTAAAAACATCACATGACATCTCCAATTTTTGGTTAGAATTTTAGGTGAATTTATCCAATGGTTGTAGTTCAAATATGGCCATATAACCTTGAAAAACCATTTTAAAGAAAGTAAAGATCAAGCAACTTAATTATTTAATTAGTTATATTAAATAAGGGAAAGTTTCTCTTGAGAGATTTAACAAGTCCAATGACATATTTGGAAAGTTTTCTCTTTGGGAAAAACTCATCATAACAGGGAAGGAAATGATTTAAAAATAAAAATGGAGCTCAGAAATTCAAAGTTTTAATTCCTGGCAAAAAATTTAATTCATTAAAACAAGGCCAAAATTTTGGGGTGTCACATCTGCCTTGCTCCAACACGCACACGCGTGCCCCTGGCCGTGCCCCTGGGCCGCCCGAGCGTGCATCCACCGTGGCTTGGTCGTCGCCCGAGCGCGCTCTGACCGCTGCTACCCGCCTGACGTCGCCGCCTCCTCCGCCCGCTGCTTGCGCCGGCGGTCGCGCCCCCAACCACCCTTCCCTCGTCGCCCGCGCCCGTTCGCGCACCCGCGCCCAAACCCGTTAGGCCTCCCTAGGGCCTATGACAAACAGGCCCAGCCCCAGAATGTTTTTTTTATAAAATAAAAGAAAACAAAATCTAAAAAAATGAATTAATAAAATTAATATTTAATTAATTAGTGAATTAATTAAGTTAATTAATCCTGCTTAATTAATCTAATTAACTAGTTAATTTAATTAAACAGTAATTAATTAGCTAATCCTAATTAACCTAAACAGAGTATGACATACGGGACCCACACGTCAGTTGACCAGTCAACACCTCTGTTGACTGATGACGTCATGCTGACGTCATGATGACATCAGCAAACACTGTTCTGGATAATGTTGAATTAAAATATTTAAATTAATCCTAAAATAATTTAAATCTTTTAAAACTCATATAAAATAAACCGTAGCTTAGATGAAAATACTTTCTACATGAAAGTTGCTCAGAACAACGAGACGGATCCGGATACGCAGCCCGTTCGTCCGCCACACATCCCTAGCATAGCAAACACGCAACTTTCCCCCTCCGGTTCATTTGTCCGAAAATGCGAAACACCGGGAATACTTTCCCGGATGTTTTCCCCCTTCGTCGGTATCACCTACTACCGCGATTGGGCACACCTAGCATCGTTACTTGTCTTGTCATGCATCGATATGCATCTGTTTGCATGTTATTCATTGTCTCTTCCCCCTCTTCTCTCCGGTAGACTACGAGACCGACGCTGCTGCTGCCCTGTTCGACTACGGAGTTGACGACCCCTCCTTCTTGCCAGAGCAACCAGGCAAGCCCCCCCACTTGATCACCAGATATCGCCTATTCTTCTCTATACTACTTGCATTAGAGTAGTGTAGCATGTTACTGTTCGGTTACTCCTATTCTGTTGCATAGCCTGTCATTGTTGCTACAGTCATTGATACCTTACCCTCAATCCTAAATGCTTAGTATAGGATGCTAGTTTATCATCATTGGCCCTACATTCTTGTTAGTCTGCCTTGCTATACTATTGGGCCGTGATCACTCGGGAGGTGATCACGGGTATATACTATACATATATACATACTACAGATGGTGACTAAAGTCGGGTCGGCTCAAGGAGTACCCGCGAGTGATTCACGGATTGGGGGCTGAAAGGACCTTTGTCCCGACGGCCCTCTGTGTGGATCTTTGTGGCGGAGCGACAGGGCAGGTTGAGACCACCTGGGAGACAAGTGGTCCTGGTCCTAGTCAGCGTTCGTGATTGCTTCATAATAACACGCTTAACGATATCTTGGTATTTGATCTGAGTCTGGCCACTGGCCTATACGCACTAACCAACTACGCGGGAAAGATATGGGCACTCGACGTCGTGGTATCAGCCGAAGCCTTCGTGACGTCAGCGACTGAGCGGCGCGCGCCGGGTTGGACTGTGTAACGCGACTTCCTTTGTAATGGAGGTTGCTAGGTCTGCTCACCGGCCGCGTACGCAACGTGCAGGTGTGCAATGGGCGATGGGCCCAGACCCCTACGCGCATAGGATTTAGACCGGCGTGCTGACCTCTCTGTTGTGCCTAGGTGGGGCTGCGACATGTTGATCTTCCGAGGCCGGGCATGACCCAGGAAAGTGTGTCCGGCCAAATGGGATCGAGCGTGTTGGGTTATGTGGTGCACCCCTGCAGGGAAGTTAATCTATTCGAATAGCCGTGTCCCTCGGTAAAAGGACAACCCGGAGTTGTACCTTGACCTTATGACAACTAGAACCGGATACTTAATAAAACACACCCAGACAAGTTCCACAGACAACCCGGTGATTGCTTTTCCACAGGGAGACGAGGGGAGGATCGTCGGGTAGGTTTATGCTATGCGATGCTACTTGGAGGACTTCAGTCTACTCTCTTCTACATGCTGCAAGACAGAGGCTGCCAGAAGCGTAGTCTTCGATAGGACTAGCTATCCCCCTCTTATTCTGGCATTCTTCAGTTCAGTCCACTCATATTGCCTCCTTACACATATACCCATGCATATGTAGTGTAGCTCCTTGCTTGCGAGTACTTTGGATGAGTACTCACGGTTGCTTTGCTCCCTCTTTTCTCCCGTTTTCCTCCTCTTCTCGGATGCCGCAACCAGACGTTGGAGCCCAGGATCCAGACGCCACTATCGACGACGACTACTACTCTGGAGGTGCCTACTACTACGTGCAGCCCGCTGACGACGACCAGGAGTAGTTAGGAGGATCCCAGGCAGGAGGCCTGCGCCTCTTTCAATCTGTATCCCAGTTTGTGCTAGCCATCTTATGGCAACTTGTTTAACTTATGTCTGTACTCAGATATTGTTGCTTCCGCAGACTCGTCTATGATCGAGCACTTGTATTCGAGCCCTCGAGGCCCCTGGCTTGTATTATGATGCTTGTATGACTTATTTATGTTTTAGAGTTGTGTTGTGATATCTTCCCGTGAGTCCCTGATCTTGATCGTACACGTTTGCGTGCATGATTTGTGTACGATTGAATCGGGGGTGTCACAATAAGTCAATTTGAATCGGAGATTGCTGACCTGAAGAGCCAGTTGAGGCTTCAAGAGCTTGAAACTCAGAAAGCAAACTCCAAGTTTGAATTCAGCATCTCTGAACAAGAGAAATTGAAGAAAAATTTTGAGTCGGAGAAAAAAGCTTGGGTTGATGAGAGGGCTTCACTAGTGACTCGGGCCGAGACGGTAGAAGCATCTCTTGTAGAGGCAACAACCGAACTGTCCGACTTAAAGCGGCAGATATCCCAAATGGTCTCAGCCATCTTTGGTAAGCCACTCTGAAAAACCTTAAACATTGTAATCTTCCAGGGACTAGTGTGATAATTATCTCCGGCTTACTGTTATGCTTGTGACCATACAGGCCCCAGGAGTACCAACCTCAAGCAGAACATGCTGATCAAGCTCAAGGCAGTTTATACCCTTGTAGAACAACTATACTCTGGGTCACAACGTGCTTTCGCCGTTGTAGCCATATCAAATACCCCTCCTCGCCTCCTACAAGATGTGCTGAAGCATCTCGCAGTGCTACCTCAATGGATTAAGGACTTAAGGCAGGCATCTGCAACAGCCAAAGCCGTGGCCGCATTAAGCCGGGCAAAGGCATGGGTGCCAGAGCTTGACTTGGCTGATCTTACTCTTGGATGTCCAAGCCTGAAGGAGGATGGCTCTGCATTTGATTATCAAGACTTCACCGCCTGTGTCAAAGTCGTTCGTCCCTTGGCGACTCTCATTGGCAATGATCCTGATCTCACTAAGTATTCGCCGGGCTATGATAGCGAGAACTAGAGAATTCCAAATGTTCCGTATGACCAAGTCAGCCTGATCCCTCCAACGCGTAAGCATACCTTTGCCCCTGAAGTGGACCCGGCCGGTTTAATAGATGATGAGGCTAAATTTGAAGCCTTGAACGGCATTGACTGGGCCTCGTCCACCTTCCAGGACAAAGCAATCGATGGAGAGGCGAAGAAGGATAATCCGGAGCCATCAAGCCCGCCATAGGAATGAGCTGCGAGGCATCTTAACCTTTGCCAAAATGATGCTTCACTTTATTCAGGATCGGGGAGTCTTGTAATAGGATAGAAAAACTTCTCAATGTTTTTCATGCCTTCGTGCATGTTTATGACGCTTAACAATTTCATAAGCCGCCATTAACCTATATCCCCAGCTTATGTTGACCGTTTGTCCTCTTGAAGTTAAATTTTCCTTGACTTATTCTGCACATAAACAAACAAAAATTTCTTGGGCGGTTCACTGTGCCAGGGGTTTATGAAGTATTGATAACCCGGAACATAGCACAAAAACATCATATACAGGCCGATTTATGAGTATTTATAATCGCAATAGCATACCTGCGAACCCTTTGGTAACCTTCCCAGTTCATATGTACCTCACACTTTGTAGAACTTGAGGTAGTCAATACTGAACCGGAAGAACCAAGAATCATCTCCTCAAGAAGGTTCAAAGACAGTTAAAGTTACTACATTCATAAGCAATGTTCACAGGCTCCTGATTCAAATACGATCAGAGAATTGTCCCAAAGGGGTTAAGCTAAGATTCAGATACGATCATATAGCCCCTAGTGGCTTTGGCGATGCCGATCAAGTGGGTATCCACAACTATGCTCTCTTTGGTTCGAATACGACCTATGTTTGAGCAGGAAGCCCCCAAGTGAACATAAGAGTTGTTTAATGACGCTGATTCGAATACGATCCACGTCAGATCCAAAGGGGTTACGCTGTGATTCAAATATGATCAAGAAGCCCCCAAGTGGGTTTGGCAGTATGCCGATCAAGTGGGTATCGACAGCTATGTTCTCTTTGGTTCGAATACGACCTATGTTTGAACAGGAAGCCCCCAAGTGACCACAGCTAGATTCAGATATGATCATAAGCCGGACCAAAGGGAAAGCCGGATTCAGATATGATCCGGTCCCTCTTGGTAGTGTCCATCACCTGATAAAGAAGACAAAAACACATTCTTTATGGAAAAAAGGACAGAGGTCCTGCTTTATTACTTTATATAATATGTACATCGTCAAACGTATATACATCTTAAGAGCCGAAGGCTTTTAAGTATAGTAAGGCCGCAGAGGAGCAATATTCCACGGTCGACTCCTCCGATTTACGTGAGTCTTTGTGCTCTCGAACATCAATGAGGTAGTATGACCCGTTGTTTAGATTCTTCCTGACCACAAAGGGTCCTTCCCAAGGAAGAGATAGCGTGTGCATGTCAGATTGATCCTGGATGAGCCGGAGTACCAAATCGCCTTCCTGAAAAGCTCTGCTCCTAACCCGGCTGCTATGATATCGGCGCAGGTCCTGTTGGTAAATTTCCGAGCGGGCTATTGCCAAGTCTCGCTCCTCATCCAACAAGTCAAGTGCATCCTGTCGAGCCTTTTCGTTATTCGCCTCAACGTAAGCCGCCACACAGGGTGAGTCATGTCGGATGTCACTTGGCAGAACTGCCTCTACTCCATAGACCATGAAGAAAGGTGTATATCCTATAGATCTGTTAGGTGTAGTGTTGATGCTCCATAACACGGAGGGTAACTCCTCTACCCAACAACCCGGAGTCCGCTGTAAGGGGACTAAAAGCCGGGGCTTGATGCCTCTCAGGATCTCTTGATTAGCTCTTTCTGCTTGACCATTGGACTGGGGATGAGCAACAGCCGAAACATCAAGCCGGATATGTTCTCTTTGACAGAACTATTCCATGGCACCCTTAGAGAGATTAGTGCCATTGTCAGTTATGATGCTATGTGGGAAGCCAAAACGAAAAATCACCTTTTTCATGAACTGAACCGCCGTGGCTGCATCACACTTGCTGACCGGCTCTGCCTCAACCCACTTGGTAAACTTGTCCACTGCCACCAGCAGATGTGTCTTTTTATCCCTAGACCTTTTGAAAGGTCCAACCATGTCAAGCCCCCAGACCGCAAACAGCCAAGTGATTGGGATCATCCTCAATTCTTCAGCCGGCACATGAGCTCGTCATGAGAACTTTTGACAACCATCATATTTGCTGACCAAATCCTCCTCATCAGCATGAGCCGTCAGCCAATAGAAACCATGACGGAAAGCTTTGGCTATGAGAGATTTGGACCTGGCATGATGGCCACAATCCCCTTCATGGATCTCACGGAGTATTTCTTGGCCATCTGTAGGCGACACACAGCGTTGAAACGCCCCAGTGACACTTAGATGATGCAACTCGCTGTTAACAATCGTCATGGACTTGGAACGCCTAATAATTTGTCTTGCTAAGGTCTCATCCTCAGGTAACTCACCCCGGGTCATATAAGCCAAATAAGGCACTGTCCAATCCAGGATGACATGAAGAGCCGCCACCAGTTGTGCCTTCGGGTCTAGCACCGCTAGTTCTTCCTCGGTAGGCACCTTGACCGAAGGGTTATGTAAAACATCAAGAAAGGTGTTAGGTGGCACCGGCTTACGTTGAGATCCCAGCCGGCTTAAAGCATCAGCCACCTCATTCTTCCTTCGATCAATGTGCTCCACTTGAACCCTTGAAATGTCCAGCCACAACATCTACTTCACGTCGATAAGCCACCATGAGAGGATCCTTGGAATCCCACTTGCCTGACACCTGCTGAGCGACGAGATCTGAGTCGCCCAGGCACCTTACCCGGCTTAAGTTCATCTACTTGGCCATCCAAAGACCATGAAGTAAGGCCTCGTACTCAGCTGCATTGTTAGTACATGGGAACATAAGCCGGAGGACATAACGAAATTTGTCACCTCGAGGGGAAGTTAAGATAATTCCAGCCCCCGAGCCTTCTAGCTGCCTGGACCCGTCAAAGTGAATAGTCCAATATGTGTTATCTGGCTTCTCCTCAGGTGCCTGCAACTCTGTCCAATCATTGATAAAGTCCACCAAGGCCTGAGACTTAATAGCAGTCCGAGGCATGTACTTTAAACCATGAGGCCCAAGCTCAATAGCCCACTTGGCGACTCGTCCTGTGGCCTCCCTATTCTGGATGATGTCTCCCAAAGGGGCAGAACTTACCATAGTTATAAGATGAGTTTGAAAGTACTGCTTCAACTTCCAGTTGGCCATAAACACTCTGTAAACGAGTTTCTGCCAATGTGGATATCTTTGCTTAGACTCAATGAGTACCTCACTGACATAATAAACCGGCCGCTGAACCGGATAAACTTTGAACTTAATAAGATATCTTTGCATGTAAGGAGGCTGGCAAGGATGTCTTTGCAAAGATGTCTTTGCATGTACCTCAATGAGTATCTTTGCATAGACTTATGTTTCTCAGCATGTCAGAAGGTTTCCATGCAAAGATGTCCCGGTTCTCATGGATGAACTCGATGAGCATGCTTTCCTATTTAGGATCCAAATTGCCACTGACACTGAACTATTTAGAAGCATCTCCTGGGGTAAAGTCAAGAAGCTTTGTCTCAGCGGCCGATTTAAACTTCAACACCGGGTCATGCTCAGTAGTTGGTTTCTTCAGGGAGGTCATGTCCGCCGGGTCAACATTGTCTTGATAAAACTTGAGCTCTTCGGCCGCATAGGCCGACTCAGCACAGGCCGCGTCGCCTTCTTCACATTCCAGCGGCACCTTCCGACTTCCATGCACAGTGATGGTGCCCTTGTGACCCGGCATCTTGAGCTGCAGATAAACATAACACGACCGGGCCATGAACTTAGCGTAAGCCGGCCGCCCAAACAGAGCATGATATGGGCTCCTGATTTTGACCACCTCAAACGTTAACTTCTCAGCCCTGGAATCATGTTCGTCTCCGAAGGCCACCTCCAGCTCAATCTTGCCAACTGGGTAAGCCGACTTACCCGGAACCACCCCATGGAAAATAGTGTTGGATGTTCTCAAATTCTTCTCAGTCAACCCCATGCGCTGAAAAAGGTCTCGTAGTAGAGGATATTGATACTGCTGCCGCCGTCTATGAGTACCTTAGTGAATTTATATACACCAACCTAGGGTGCCACCACCAAGGCTAATTGACCCGGATTATCGACCGCGGAGGGTGATCCTCTCTGCTCCATATAATGGGCTGCTCTGACCACCTCAAATAACGAGGAATTGCTGGCTCAACAGAATTCACGGCCCTCTTATGAACCTTTTGGTCACGTTTGCACAAGCTAGTGGTAAACACGTGATACTGCCCACCACTCAACTGCTTTGGATGGCTTTGGTAGCCCGACTGCTGCTGATACTGCCCTCCTTGACCAGACTGCTGCTGATTATTACCACCTAGGTTCCCCTGAAAACCGGAATTTGAGCCACCGCCCGGGCCATGAAAGCCGCCAGCCCCTGAGCCGCCGCCAGATCCGTGACTGCCATCGAAGGTGTTGGAATTTTTAAACGCCTTCATGATCACGCAATCCTTCCATAGGTGTGTGGCGGGGTGCTCCCGGGTGCCGTGTTTTGGGCAGGGTTCATTGAATAGCTGCTCAAGAGATGGGCCTGACCCACCGGACCGAGGCGGCTTACCCTTATATCTATTATTGTTACCTCGCACGTTGGCATTGGCCACAAACTCCAGGTTACCGTCCGCCTTACACTTATTTCCGCCTTGATTCCCCGGGTTATGTTGCTGACCCTTTCCATTGCCGTTCCTTTTTCCCTTCCCTCTCTTCTCATCGTCACACGCGGGATCCTTGGTACTATCAGAATCGGCATATTTGACTAAAGCTGCCATCAGCGTACCCATATCCGTGAGGTCGCGTTTAAGGCGCCCCAGTTTCTGCCTCAGCGGCTCAAAGCGGCAATTCTTCTCCAACATAAGGACTGTAGAGCCGGCATCCATCTTATCGGAGGAATGAATTATATCCTTGACCCAGCGTACCCAATGGGTGGTGGATTCACCTTCCTCTTGCTTGCAATCCGTCAAGTCCACAATCGACATAGATTGCTTACAGGTGTCCTTGAAGTTCTGGATGAACCGGGCCTTTAACTCGCCCCATGAACCAATGGAATTGGGTGGCAGGCCCTTTAACCAAGACCGGGCCGTTCCATCTAGCATCATGGTGAAATATTTAGCCATCGCTGCGTCACTAACTTCCAACAGCTCCATGGCCATCTCATAACTCTCAATCCATGCTCCGGGCTGCAAGTCGGCCGTGTAATTCGTCACCTTTTGAGGTCCCTTGAAGTCTTTGGGCAACTGCACATTACGCAAAGCCGGAACCAGACAAGGAACACCACCAGTTCTAGTGGCTACTCCCGCCTCAACAGAAGTTGTGGGATACTCTGGAAAATCTTGATGTGCCATCTGTTGAGCCGCCGCCTGAGCCGCCTGCTCGTTCTCCTGACGTATTCGATCTTGCACCGGATTATAGCCATCGGGCTGGTTACGGCGTTGGGCGTTGCTTGACAAAGCTTCCGACTCCATGTGTCTGCTGTAACTCGGGCTCCGGTTCTGGCGAGGCGGTGCTACCCAGGGCGGGGGAGTTGAATGAATCATGTCCCAGTTGTAAGAATAGGTCTCCTGCTGAGCTAAGGCCGTCTAGAGGAGTTCTCTGACTCTCCGGGTCTCCACTGCCGCCGGGTCATCACCGTCCATAGGAAGAGCCACCAAACGCGCTGACACTGCGATTAAGTTCTCTATGGGGTTGGAAAAGTGACCCAGTGGAACCGGCACATAACGTGGCGGTGGCATGCTCACGTGAGGTGGTGCCATCTCCCGAGGGTGAGTCGGCCCTCCTGTTCCGGCTGTCATAAACTGATTGGCCTCCGGCGGGTTACTTGGGTCGGCTCCGGGTGTAGCAAAAAGAACCCGAGGGTCGTAATTCGGAGGTAAACGGGATTGAGTCTTCTGATGTCTCCTCCTCATTACCTCATTGGATGCGTTTAAGCTCATCGTGAGCTGGTAAGCTTCTGACTGCAAGCACTGTGCCCGGGCATCGAGAGCCGCCCGCTCTGTAGCTAGTCTAGTATCCTCAGCTGCCAAGGCCTCCTTGGCCTGAGCTATCTCCTCACGCACCTGTGCTACCGCTGCGTCATGCTCATCTTTGTCTGCAGGAATAACCGTGGCAGTTAACAGGGCCGTAAGTTTGTCCATGAGATCCATCAGCACCTGAGCCGGTGGGCGCACGGGGCCTCCTGCCCCGGCTGCTCCTAATCCGGACGTGATCGCTGCAGCAGCTGTAGAGTTTGAACCAGGCTGAGTTCCAGCCATGAAGATCCCTGCCCATCTTGGCGGCTCATAGGGGTCCGGAATACTGATGCCATCGGAACAGCCCCCGAGCGCGCCGTCTTGCACCTGATACAACGAATCTATTGAGTCGATGGATGAATCACCGTCTGGGAGGGCGGCCTTCTCACCCCCATCTTCAGATCCTTCAGAAAATTCCTCTCTGTGGATGCACCCCACGAAGGAACGCCTTAAGACAGGTTGAGCCTGGGTCTTCCTCGCACGCTGAGCCATCTCGACAAGGTCGGTGCAGTTGTCCGGCTCAGGGCTCGGCTCACTGATCCGGCCAATGAAGACGTGGATTCCGCCGAAGGGGACCTGGTATCCGTACTCAATTGAGTCGGCGTCGGGACCCCAGCCTTCGTCGTCGATGTAGATCTTGCCGCCACGACTCTTGGTCATCCGGCCCACTGCGTATCCCTTGAGCCCTTCGAAGTTGCCCTTCAAGAACTCAAATCCACCGTGCGCCGACCCCACGGTGGGCGCCAACTGTCGTGGAATTGTCACGTCAGATGTCCTTGTGAAAGGACTTAGTTGTGGAGCCATCGCAACTAGGAAGCTTGAAGGGGTTAAATCGGGACAAAGGACACGAGAGGGTTTTATACTAGTTCGGCCCCTTACGGTGAAGGTAAGGCCTACGTCTAGTTGGGTTGGTATTGATGTTTCGATGACCAGGGAGCGAGATACGCTATGCCCGGCTCTCGATCAGTTGTTTCTTGCCCTAAGCCGCCAGTAGGTCGTCCCCTTATATACACGGGTTGATGCCCTATGGCGTGCAGAGTCCCGGCCGGCTTATAAATAGTGTCCGGCTCGGTGACTAGTTAAATCTACCTTATGTTACAAGTCATGCCATCATGACGGTTTACTACAATGGGCCTTAAGTCGCCGGCGGGCCTTAGGCCCTTTATGAACCGCCATCTTCATGCTTGGTCTTGGGCTTCTCTCTGATGAGTCTTCTTTGCGTAACCCGGCCCCTCCTGGGCGGCTTACACAAATAGTCATATTCCCAACAATTAGCATCATGGATATTCAAGGAATTCATACTAACAACATTGCCATCATGCTCATCATTCACATATTTAGTGCCAAACATTAGAGATTTCTTCTTGTAGCACTTGAGCACAATTATCCTTTCCATCATACTCACGAAAGATGAAGCGTATGAGACAAACTCAATTCCATTTTTTTGTAATTTTCTTTTATAAAATAGACTAGTGCTAAAACAAGAAACAAAAAGATTTGATTGAAAGATCTAAAGATATACCTTCAAGCACTCACCTACCCGGCAACGGCGCCAGAAAAGAGCTTAGTTGACGGAGTGTGAGTACCCTTTACGTAGCCTCCCTGGCAACGGCGCCAGAAAAGAGCTTGACGTCTACTACACAACCTTCTTCTTGTAGACGTTGTTGGGCCTGCAAGTGCACAGGTTTGTAGGACAGTAGCAAATTTCCCTCAAGTGGATGACCTAAGGTTTATCAATCCATAGGAGGCGTAGGATGAAGATGGTCTCTCTCAAACAACCCCGCAACCAAATAACAAAGAGTCTCTTGTGTCCCCAACACACCCAATACAATGGCAAATTGTATAGGTGCACTAGTTCGGCGAAGAGATGAAGATACAAGTGCAAAATAGATAGTAGATAAAGGTTTTTGTAATCTGAAATTATAAAAACAGCAAGGTAACGAGCGATAAAAGTGAGCGTAAACGGTATTCCAATGACAGGAAAGAAGGCCTAGGGTTCATACTTTCACTAGTGTAAGTTCTCTCAACAATAATAACATAGATAGAACATATGACAAGCCCTCAACATGCAACAAAGAGTCACTCCAAAGCCACTAATAGAGGAGAACAAACATAGAGATTATGGTACGGTACGAAACCACCTCAAAGTTATTCTTTCGGATCAATCTATTAAAGAGTTCGTACTAGAATAACACCTTAAGACACAAATCAACCAAAACCCTAATGTCACCTAGATACTCCATTGTCACCTCAAGTATCCGTGGGCATGATTATACGATATGCATCACACAATCTCAGATTCATCCAACCAACACAAAGTACTTCAAAGAGTGCCCCAAAGCTACTATCGGAGAGTCAAGAACGTGTGCCAACCCCTATGCATAGGTTCCCAATGTCACGAAACCCGCAAGTTGATCACAAAAACATACATCAAGTGACACATGATATCCCATTGTCACCACAGATAATCACGGCAAGACATACATCAAGTGTTCTCATAAAGACTCAATCCGATAAGATAACTTCAAAGGGGAAACTCAATTCATCTCAAGAGAGTAGAGGGGGAGAAACATCATAAGATCCAACTACAATAGCAAAGCTCGGGATACATCAAGATCGTGCCATAGAGGAACACGAGAGAGAACACGAGAGAGAGAGAGAGATCAAACACATAGCTACTGGTACATACCCTCATCCCCGAGGGTGAACTACCCCCTCCTCGTCATGGATAGCGCCGGGATGATGAAGATGGCCTCCGTTGATGGGATCCCCCTCCGGCAGGGTGCCGGAACAGGGTCCCGATTGGTTTTTGGTGGCTACAGAGGCTTGCGGCGGCGGAACTCCCGATCTATTTTCTGTTCTGGAAGTTTTAGGGTACAAGAGTATATATGGGTGCAGGGGGTACGTCGGAGGTGCTACAGGGGCCCCACAAGGCAGGGGGGCGCGCCCAGGGGGGTGGGCGCACCCCCCAACCTCGTGGGCAGCCCGTATCTCCCCTGACGTACACTCCAAGTTCCCTGGGTTACTTTCCTTCCAAAAATAACTTCTCTAGTTGATTATTTCGTTCCGTTTTGACTCCGTCTGATATTCCTTTTCCTCGAAACACTGAAATAGGCATAAAACAACAATTCTGGGCTGGGCTTCCGGTTAATAGGTTAGTCCCAAAAGTAATATAAAAGTGTAAAATAAAGCCCAATATAGTCCAAAACAGTAAATAAAGTAGCATGGAGCAATAAAAATTATAGATACGTTGGAGACGTATCAGGCGCCCATAGAGCCCCTAGTTCGGCCTTCCGAACACTAGGGGCTGCGCCGACCATACTCGAATTCCTATGGCTAAGTGAGAATAGTAATGCCCTATAGTCCGATTGCCTGGTTCGTGGTGAGAAACACCTCCTTAAAAGGACCCAACCATGGGATAAAGAGTGTTCAGATATATCCCGAACCCCCCCTATTTTTCACGTGGGGGCAGAAGCCGACGACTGGCCAACTCTCAGAAATTACATACAATAAACAAACGCACAGGAAGAACATATGTTCAAACAAAATAGGCAATACATAATAAAAGTGCCATTATCCCATATTACAAATATCGGCATGAATGCCCTCAGGGAAATATAATGTCTTTGGTGCACTTATCCGCCGCAAGGCGGGCCCCCTTCAGTACACCTTCATAGTGCAGTTTTGGCTTGCGGTGCTCCTTACCCTCCGGTGGCCCCTCAATCATCAGCTTCTCTGCATCAAGCTTCCCCCAATGCACTTTTGCACAGACGAACACCATGCGCGCTCCTTCTATACAGACTGATCGCTTGATAGCATCAAGCTGAGGACAGGCGCCCACAATCCGCTTCATGAGTCCGAAGTAACTACTTGGAATCGGCTTCGCAGGCCACAGCCGGACAACCAAGTCCTTCATGGCTAGTTCTGCCGCCTGGTGTAGTTCGACCAGCTGCTTTAGTTGATCGATAAAAGGCACCGGATAGTTCGGCGCCAAATACTACGGCTAGAAGCTCCTCTCCGCGGACTTCCTCTCCTCGGTCAGGTAGAATTGGGCGGCGTCTGATATGCTGCGAGGCAGATCCACAAATGCCCCTGTAAAATCAAGAATTCAGCTTGTCGCTTAGAGTTCTCCCCACTATCATGTAATAATAGCCATGAATACAACAGGCCTTACCAGCCGCAACTTTTCGGGCCTCCTGAATGTCCTGTACAGCACCTCGGGCTTCTTCTCGAGCATCTTCCGTGGCTTGGAGAGCTTGGGCGAGTTCGGATTCTTTCCCTACTAGACTCTGCTCCAAGTTCTCGCTTTTCGTCACAGCCTCCTGGAGCTCCCATTCAGCTGTGATGACCCTGGCCTCGTGTTTTTCACGAAGCGCCTGTTCGGCGGCAGCCTTCTCGTTGGCATCAGCCACAGCCTTCTTCAGTGCCTCATATGCGGCACTCGCTCATAGGGCGTACAACACAAATACTTTTCAATAGGCACAATTAGTCATTCGTGCCTAATGCAAGACAATGTTTAAACATACCTTGATTATCCTCTAATTGCTTCTTCACACGGCCAAGTTCTTCCTCGGCCCGTTGCAGGCTCTGCTTCAGTTCGGAAACTTCCGCATTATGAGCGGCCGTCTTCTCCACAGACGCCTGTTTTCAAACAAAGGGGTATACATCATTAAAAAAGGTTCCCACGACAAAAGAGGGTTTGATCCCCTGCCTGAGTCTCTCTCTTTCGCTGGACAGTGTATTAGGGGCTACTGCTCATATTATGATGATTCTTCAAAGGTTCCTTAGAAACCATACCTCAAAAGCCTTTATAAGGCCAAGGCTGGACTAATTCAGCCCGCTTTCGACAGACTGAATCTTTCCAACCACCGTACCCATGAGGGTCTGATGTTCATCGATGATAGACGTGTTCTTCAACACTACCGATAGACCGCCCAGCAGCTCTGCATGAACAGAGGTTATCGCTGGAGTAGGCATGTCTCCCTCCATCGAATGTGGCCGCTCGTCCGATCCTGGAGCCTTAGAGGTCTCCAGGACCTTATCCGGCTGAGGGCCGAACCCGAGATCGCCCCCATCGTCAACTCATCGTGGGGCCGCTGCCCCCATGTGTCCGGCCCCAGAAACATGCCTCCCCTGCTCTGGGTCACTTTGGGACGACACCTCGGTGTCACACCTGGACTTCGAAGAAGGAGCCTCTGGAGGCATCTCGCTCGCTACAGCATCCGAGCTTAGTGAATCCTCCGATGAGGACTATCCGGCAGGAGACCTCGTCGGGCTGCACAAGATATTGTGAAAATTAAAACTACTGTACCCAGATGGCCCTGGATGCATAGGCGCATTCGGATTTCGGTCACTTACGATTTTGGGCCCTTTGATTCCACTCCGGATGTTATCGGCAGCCATGGTGGATGCCTTTGGGTGGGAACCTGTCCCCCTTTTGGGCGATTCGGCCTCCGGGGACGGGGAAGCCGCCCGCTTCCTCCCACCTTCAGAGTGAGGCTCGTCCTCCTCTGCTTCCTCCTCTTTGTCTTCAGAAGAAGGAGCGTCGCCGGAGTCTTCGGATTTTGCATCCGAAGCCTCACGGTGACGGAGCCCACTCCGGGTCTTCTTGACCTTCTTGGAGGCCTCCTTTTTTGGCGCCAAATAGGGCGCGGGGACCAGCATCTTCGTCAGAAGAAGTCCGGTCGGTTCCTCCGGCAGTGGGGCCAGACAATGTGTCCACTCCATCTTCTTTATCCATCCCTAAAGTCACAAAACACGATTAAAATGTCTCCCTCATGACATGCCAATTGAAGCATAGAGGGACAGAGAGTGGCTGTAACTTACCGGGCTTGCAGAATGGGATAATTGATACCCGCGGTCCTTGACAGAGCCCGGCCACGATGTGCCGGACTTAAAGAGCACCTTCCAGATATCCTTGTGGGAGGAATCATAGAGCTCCCGAAGGGCTTGGTGCTCGGTTGGGTCGAACTCCCACAAAGTGTAGGCTCGGCGCTGGCAAGGGAGAACCAGGCGGACGAGCAACACCAGGACTACGTCGACGAGTTTGATGCCCTTGTCGACCATGCTCTGAACGCGCGTCTGGAGCAGTGATAGCTCATCGGATGAGGACCAGTTCGGGCCCTTCTTGGGCCAGGACGTGAGCCACAGTGGGGCTCCGGATCTGAATTCAGGAGCTGCTGCCAACTTTTTGCCACGTGGTTCGGTGATATAGAACCACTGCTGTTGCCACTCCTTGACGGACTCATTGAAGGCGCCCTTCATCCAAACGACCTTGGGAATCTTGCTCACCATGGCGCCGCCGCACTCGACGTGTTCGTCGCTCACCACCTTGGTCTTCACATTGAAAATCTTCAGCCACAGGCCGAAGTGAGGCGAGATCCGGAGAAAGGCCTCGCACATGACGATAAACGTCGAGATACTGAGGGAAGAGTTGGGGGAAAGATCATGAAAATCAATCCCATAGTAATACATGACTCCACGAACGAATGGGTGAAGGGGAAACCCGAGCCCGCGGACAAAATGGGGAAGGAACACGACTCTCTCGTAAGACTCCGGAGTAGGGACAACATGTCCTGCCGGTGGGAGATGTTGGCCAATCTTCTTGGACAGATACCCGACTTCCCGGAGCTTCTTAATATCCTTCTCCTGAACGGTAGAGGCCATCCATCTGCCTCCTGCTCTGGATCCGGACGTCTTTGGAAAACCTCTCTTCGATGGAAATGAAAAGTGCTTGGGCGTTGGGGCTCGAACAGAGGGGAGTGATCTAGCGGAAGGGGAAGGCATGGGTAAAGAGGAAGAGACCTTATCTCTTTATAGAGATGGTAAAAGCTTTTTGTGCCTCCCCACTTGCCTGGTGGAACCCGCTCACCTCCCACTCGCCGTTATTAGCGGTGCGGTTGGATTACCCATACCCGCATTGACGAGAATCCCGTAATAAGGGGACACGATCTCTGCTTTGACAAGACATGTCAAGGAAACCGCCTCACAATATGCGATGTGGCCGGTTGAAGGAAAACGGTTCGAATAATGACCCGACCATAATGACATATCACGTCGTCTAAAAAATTGTCAGCTGAAGTATCATTCTCTCTACGGTGGTATGTGAAGACCATTTTGCGGATCCGGACACGGTCTACGTGTTCGATAATAACCTTGGAGTATTCAGAAGGGGGAACCCGCCTTGCAATGCCGAAGACAAGACTGCGCGCCGGACTCACCGTCATTGAAGCCTGGTTCATGGGCTACTGAGGGAGTCCTGGATTAGGGGGTATCCGAACAGCCGGACTACATACATCGTCCGGACTATTGAAGCTTGAAGATACAAGACTCAAGACTCCGGCCCGTGTCTGGATGGGACTCTCCTTTGCGTGGAAGACAGCATGGCGATCCGGATATTGTATTTCCTTCCTTGTAACCGACTCCGTGTAAACCCTAGCACTCTCCGGTGTCTATATAAACCGGAGAGGATGGTCCTTAGAAGGCCGATCACAATTACAATCATACCATCATAGGCTAGCTTCTAGGGTTTAGCCTCTACGATCTCGTGGGAGATCTACTCTTGTACTACTCATATCATCAATATTAATCAAGCAGGAAGTAGGGTTTTACCTCCATTGAGACGGCCCGAACCTGGGTAAACATTGTGTCCCTTGCTTCATGTTACCATTAAGCCTAAGACGCACAGTTCGGGACCCCCTACCCGAGATCTGCCTGTTTTGACACTGACACCCCCACCCCACCCAAACCCTTAGCCTTGCGCCCCTCCTCTCTTCCCCTCTCCCCCCTCTCAAATCCTTATCCAATCTTGCAAATCCGGATTATTTGACCGTGGATTTCAAAGCCAACCCCTCCTTTAAGGTAATCTCCTCCGATCCCCTCGTTTTCATCCATAGGAATTGTCACATTTGCTCAAATCGTGCTAGTTTAAACCCTAATTTTTGCTTGGATTTGGAAATTTGTGTTGAATCATGTCATGTTTCTTTGCTAATTTGGTATGGTTAGGATTTCATAGTATGCTAGGGTTAGGGTTATGTGTGTTTGATGTTGGTGTTAGGGTTATGCTATGGTTAGGGTTGTGGTTATTGTTAAGTGGGGGTTAGGGTTATTAATTCATATATATGTTAGGGCATATGTATTTTGTGCAAATATTTTTGTTAAGTACTTATTTGATATATGTGTGTCTTTCATTATTGTAGGGATGGGGAGAACATGTGTTTATGTTCATCATGTGGATAAAGAGGCCTTTTTGAAAGGCAATGTTGAGCCGGACACGGATGAGCTTGACATGGTGTTTGAGAGTAGTCCTAGCTATGCCGAGCTCTTGGAACAAGTGAGGAATGATTTGAATTGGATGAACCCAAGTGACGTTGTTGAGTTCGAGGGAAGGCATAATGTTGGTTTTGGAATGCACATCCGTTGGAAGACAATGCGTGTGAATTCCGAGCAACGTTGGGTTGCATACAAGGAGACGGTTGCCAAATCTCTAGACAACGCTCTTGAGTTATTTGCCTCCAAGAAGGTTGAGTCTATTTTGAATTTGGACTTGAACCGGAACCTCTCCCCGTTGGTTGCTAGCACTCCCCCACCAATGAACCAAGATCAAATGAGTGAACCTCATTTCACGCAACAAGATTGGCCAACATTGAGCCCGACTCCAAACAACCAAAATGAAGCTTTTGAAGAGGAGAATGATGAGTATGAGGAGGATGACAACGAAGTTGATCTCCATGACAACAATGTGGGTGATCTCGACCAATATCATGGGTACGAGACAATGGACCAATCCATCCCTTTTTCCCGTGCATATGCACCAAACTCCGATGACGACGGTCCCGATGAAGAAGTTGATGAGGAGGGGTTCACGCCCAAGGAGGCCCAAGCATTCAAGAAGGTATTCGGGCAGGATCACAAGACACCATTGTTCAAGGATCTTGGTCTCGCGGATGAAGCCGTTGTGAATGGTAGCAAATGCATATCTCTTGGAGCTAGGCCAAGTTCTCACCGTGATTTGGAAGAAGGCAAGAATGGGATATATCCCGGTTGTGAGTTTCAATCCGTGTGCTAACCAAGAAGACATGCCGAACAAGTGGGAGGATGCATCTTTGGACAAGGTGAAGGAGAAAGATGTCAACATCCCGCCATGTTGGTGTGGAGATGTTTGCAAGGTGAAGGTGTCCACCGACCGAAAGAAAGCATGGACGGAAGGGCGGAGATTTTTTGTATGCCCGAACTATGCTTATGATCGTGCACTTCCAACTAACGCCTATGACCAACCACAGGTAAGCTCGAGAAGAAAATGTTACTCTCAAATGTGTGTCAACACTAACAACAATTTTTTATGGAGTCGCCGCCTCCTCTATGCAAGTACTTCACGTGGATAGATCTTGAAGTGCCAGAAGATGTCAAAAAGGACCAATACCAAGATTGTCTTAGGCGGCAACGGCGGTTCGAAGAATCATTTCGAAGAGGCTTGGAGGAAGAGCGTCGTCAAAGGGAGAGGATGGAGCGGAAGAAATGAGAGGAGAAGAGGGCACGCCAAGCGAAACTTGCTCGTGAGGAGGAGAGGACAAGAAAGCTTGCAAAGGCTCGCGAGGCGCAAGAGGAGGCGCAAGAGGCCCAGCTCCATATAGAAAGTAGAAGCAGATTACCACCAATGTCTGCACTATCTCTGATCCTCCAACATGCACCATCCAGCTGCATATGAAAGAAAAAAAATCAATGTTAACTTGACAGCAATCTTGCATTGCTAATGAAGAAATGAGTTGATCACAAAACAGACCAACTACCTATCGGTACAAGTAGGCAAGAGTCGCTGAACCCCAGCTCCATTTTCTAGACGGTCAACGCCTTCAGCCACATCCTTAGAGCGTCTTACTAGTGGAGTCAGGAAACAAAGTCCTCGACACAACGTACCACATATACACACGAGCATGTGTCTGGATCACATCATCAGTGGCATCCAGAGGGCACGTCGCAAAGTTATTTTGAATCCACGTGAAAGCAGCTCCAGCTGCTTTCCTTTCCCTCTTCTTCTTCTCTTCTCCCTCCTCCACATCAGCCTCAACCTCGGTAGGAGCCATACTGATAAGAGCAATCATCTGCTCGCGCCACCCATCAGAATCAGTGCTCATACAAAGAGGCCTCCCGTCAATAGCAAGACCGGTGATCAACGAGACATCCTTGAGCGTCACGGTCATCTCCCCAGTCCGAAGATGGAAACTGTGCATCTACGGCCTCCACCAATCAACAAGAGCGGACACCAGTGGAGCGTTCAGATTCGGCATGGACCGGCTGACCAATAGAATCCATGGGAGTAGTCCTGCCTGCTTGATGTACGGTGTGTACCGCTCATTGTAAGGCATGGCAGGACCAGAGACCCCGTGATACCGAATCTTCAGAGGTTCAAGCTTCTGCAAAAAACAAGTAATGACAAATCTTAGGTCATGTAAATTTCAACTAAAGGCAAATTTGCAAAATATTTAGATTACTAGTTATTACCTTCTCCTTCTCGCGCATCATGTCGGCCCGGTGTTGCCCGTCGTAGACATCGTCCAAAAGCCAAAGCATCCTTACAAATTTCAAACAATAAACATATATGAGTTCATCTCAACTATTGGTAAACACTCAACATTTCATGTGTGTTCATGTAAACATCTCATCTGTATTCAACTACAAGAATCTCAACATCTCCTTCTCACACAATGAATAAATGATTGTAAATTCTCATATATATCTTGTATGACATATGTGTTCAAATAAATCAACATCTCATATTTCAAATAGACTCAACATCTAATATATATCTAAAAAACTCAACATCTCACATATAGCTACAAAACTCAACATCTCATAATTATCTACAAAACTAGGCATCTCATATATATCTAAAAAAATAAACAATCTAGGTTTCACTAACAAGAATCACATACTATCGGATATGACTACACATCCTCCATCACAACACACAATTTTGGACAAACAAAGATCCAAACCAAGCAAATCTAAGGTTCCACCTAACCTTGGGCAAATCCCTAAAATTGCAACGATTTTACAGAGGAAAAGAAAGGGAACGGAGGACTTTACATACTAGGAAGGATTGGAGATCGAATCCAGGCCTCAAAATTTCAGATCTGAGAAGGGGTGTGGGGGGGATCCAAAGGAGGCGCCGCCGCCGCTCTCTGTACAGAGAGCAACTTCCTCAGAGGTGGAAGAACTGCCTGGGAGGGGCTGGCCCGATGCGGCCTAAATCAACGTGCAGCGCCTAAGGCACGGGCGCTGCACTATACACAGTGTGGCGCCCTAGCCTTAGACGATGCACTGCTGTCTGTGGGGCCGCAACTGGACCAGGGCTGCCATGCTGGCTGGATATGCGACTCCTAAGGGAAGGGCGCTGCACTGTAGGCTGCAGCGCCTAGCTGTCGGGCACCACACTAAAGGGTCAGCAGAGTGAAATTTTTTCGAGAGCAAATCAGTTTGTGATTTGATTTCGGCCTCAGGTCAAATATGTGATTTCTGCCTCCATTTGTACCCTTGCATCCAAATAATGGGAAGAAGAAAAAGAGAAACATGAAGTTGTAGTGCATGTGTGAGTGAAAAGGCCAGTATGACGACAAATCAAGTGATAGTGCGATACGATGACTAAGTTTCATACAACACGTTGTACATGCTACTTCAGACTCATAATCTCCCCCCAATTCAACATGGAAAAATAAGACAGTATGAGCTACTCTAGGCTCTAAATTGTCCCTTATCACTACAGAAAAAATAAATGAAGCTGTGTATGTAGCATACGCGGCAAATGTCCTTTTAACCACGACAAACTGTAAGCCGAGTGTAGAACAAAATATGAAGTTCATCAATCATTTACACAATAACGAACAAAACAAACTAAAGTACAAGAAAACCCGATCAAACCATGACAAGATCATCCAAATTTACATCTTAATAGAAAATAGAAAGAAAGGAAAAGATCTCTGTAGTGAGTTTTGGGATTCCTGTACCTGATCAAAACAAAATGATCAGTTAGCTTAGTCCCCATATGACATCCAAGTCGGGTGGTCCACGGTGCCAACATCGGAGTATGCTATCAATCAGTCGCCTACACACACAACAACGGAATGATCGGTTAGCTTAGTCCCCATATGACATCCAAGCCGCGTGATCCATGGTGCCAACACCGGAGTATGCTATCAATCAGTCGCCTACATACATAACAACGGCTGAACAATCTAAGTCCACAAAGAACCGGATCAACAAACTTAAATTCACATCTTACACAGTACAAAAAGAACAAAATGATCCCTTTCTCGCTTCTTGTATCCATATCTCTGTTGAACTGTGTATTTCGTGCGCTTCAAAAAAAAAGCTGTGTATTTCTGTTATGAATATAATGGAAAGGGGCAAATCCCGGTTAGAAAAAAAGAAATAACGAAATGATCACTATGAGGATTTTGGACATACGAGCATGTGCCTCATCAAACATGCGGTTCAAACAAAAGAAATAATGCGTGGGATGAGACTAACGCCGGTCAGATGGATATATTTGTTATTTTCCGTTTCCCTTTTTTTCCAACAAATATAAATAGTAGTTGAAAAAAGAATCTAAAGCACGAATCTCCAAGAAACTTGCAACGGTAGATACCTAGGCACGGTAGGTCCTCCCGGATACGAATCGGAATCGCTCGCTCTGTCGTCTTATCTGTATACGCCAATCCATACTAACTTACCCAGTCGGACTCGGAAAGTCCCCGATCAATATAAGCACGGGAGGAAGCACGGCGTCGATGCACACAGCAAGCGCTTCAGCCACGAGGAGCACAGGAGATACGTACCATACATACCAGCCACTCCATCAGAACAATCGTCTGCATGGCCATGGCCGTGAACGATGAGATGTCGCGCCGGTTCCTCCCCTGGGGCCTTCCCCTCAGGAGCGGTTCTGGGTACAGGGTAACCCCGAGGCCGAACGAGCCCGTCTATCTCACCTGCGCCTACCTGCTCGACTCCGAGAGCGCTGTCGGCCAGGGCGCCGTGGACGCCTGCGTCCATATCGACACGCGGAACCTCCTTAGCGCGTTGCTGTCGGCGGAGAACCCCCGCGTGGAGCTACAGACCCCGGTGCGGCTGGAGATGGACAAGGAGTGTTGCTTCCACGTGGTGCCTCATGGAGGCGATTCTGACGCCGAAGCAGACAGGGACGCCGATGCTGACACCGGCCTAGACGTCGACGCCGACGCTGATGATGACGCCGACGCGGTCATCGTCATATTCGAGGGTTTCCTTGTTACTCTGCGACCTCTTGACACGGAAGAGGAGGAGGATGACGACGACACGGAAGAGGAGGAGACTGGCAGCGACGACGATGATGAGTACGAGGAGAAGCAGGAAGGAACCGACAGTGAGCTTGACCTAGACGTGGCCAGGGCGAGCAGTGCTGGCGGCATCTCCAAGGATGCTCGGCAGGTTGTAGCCATAACTATGGCATTCTTAGGCATCCTTTTGTTTGTCTCTATGTTAGCATTCCTCGGATTGATATTGTAATCGGGAAGCCTGCGACGGGTAAACTGCGTCGTCACTTGTATTTGATTTGAAGGTAAAACCGTGACGAATCATTGGCTCTAATCAAAGAGGAAAGCGTATATTCGATTGTGCAATCCCAGCATTGTTTTGTTTTCTGGTTGGTGAATGTGCCTGTGAGGTTTCATACATGCTAATTTTCACTGTAAAAAGTGTAAGGGCATCTCCAATACGAACCCTTGGACTGCCTGCAATCGTCCAGACCAATTTATTTGAACAATGCAAGTCATCCAACACGGATATGTATTTGTCCGTGAACCAGACTGCAGATTCGTTTTTCTGCAAACAGGAAGCAAACTAAGGCTTTGCCAGAGTCCAAACGAGAATGGTTTTTTCTAGCGGTGCCGGTTTCTATCGGGTACCCTCACATCGCACGATCGTGAACAGAGATTCATGCAGTATTCGCCCGGTCAACGAAGTGAACTATGTGTATTTTGATGGGCAGTACACAACCTCAAACCCGAGAAGTTTGTGTGAGCAACCCTGTTTCCTAAGTGGTTTGAGTTTAAAATCCACCCAAAAAAACCCTAGAGCCGAGAAATTAGATAGTGCTTTAGCATTAGTCGAATCTATGTCCAGTACACTGCACTTATTACTCTTGAGAGCTACGAACTCTCAGGACGGTTAGATGTCAATATCGAGACCAAGAGTGATTGTGGTTCTCGAAGAAGAAGTCTGTTAATGTTCGGAGATCACCTCAAATATCTACCACGAGTGATCGGTGTTGGTTCGCGAACCAATTGTCGAGGAGAATAGGGTGAAGAAAGTTTATCTTCTATGTTAAATCACAACCCCTCCAACCATACATTGTCCTTTTGCAGAAGGGCGAACTGGTCTACCAAATACCTTGTTGCCATCGAGCACCATTGGTCACCTCTACTTCACTTATTTACATTCGCCCTGTGATGTATGATATGTTTCATCATGTGATTCCTTTCGATGTATGCTTCTAATTCTCATCCATTACTTTGTATTTGCTCACTATACTTTGTTTTTGTTCACTCCACTGCTGGATTCCGAGAGTTTTGAAGTTTCCAAAAGAAATTTTAAAACTCCCATTCACCCCACGTCTCTGATATTCATACTTCGTTCCAACATATCAACAATGCAATTACCTATGCGTCATATGAAGCTAGGCGGAGTCGTCGGCGACGAAAGTGAGCGCGCCGAGTCGGAACTCGCGGCCCATGACCAAACTGCCGCCGGAAACCATGCTGATGAAGCTTGAAGAAAATGCAACCTCGCCGGAAGTCGCTAAGATGCTTGGCCGCACGGTGGGCGCCAACTGTCGTGGTACTAAGTCTGACCTATACGCCCTACCCAAGGTCACTACGCTAAAAGCCCTACTGTCACACTTAGTACCACAATAGTTGGCGCCCACCGAGGGGACAAGCGTCTTAGCGACTTCCGGCGAGGTTGCATTTTCTTCAAGCTTCATCAGCATGGTTTCTGGCGGTAGTTTGGTCATGGGCCGCGAGTTCTGACTCGGCGCGCTCACGTTCGTCGCCAACGACTCCTCCTGGCTCCAGGAGGCTCCCCTCGATGTCGAGGCTCTCCCGACTGGTGGCTCGGCGCACTTCCGCGCGAATTTTTGCGGCGTCCTCCTTCGGTAGCCGTCTTCCCCGTACTAGTCGATCATAGCGTCGTCGTCTCACTCCGCTGGAGACCACTGGAAGCGGTCTGGGCATTCGCGGCTCCAGCGGTGGGTGAGACACGCAGTGGCTCATCAGGCCTTCACCCCTCAAGTCGCGGCGATTGAGCCCAACATGTTTTCTCATGGATCGGTCGACCTGCCGACTGATTTTGCAGATACCTTTTCTGAGAGCGGGAGTTGTGACCCCGCGGAGGAGGTTCTCATGGTCGACTCCCATCGTGGTCCGCCTGGCTTTCATCGCAGCGGCAACGGCTATAGAAGCGCTGGCCCATCACTCAACCACGAAGAGTACCATCCCCAACCTCTCAGCTCGCGGCAGAGGGAGGAGCTGCATCGCTGCAACGTGGAGGCTCTCCAGACCCCCATCATAGGGGAAACCGCCGAGGCTCGGGCCTTGGAGGAGGTGCGTCTGGCCACTCTGGCTGAGCGCACTCGTCTGGAGATTCTCCAACATTCTCTCGACGAGCGTGCCCCCCGTCTGCTTCCCAAGTCCATTCGGCATCCACGACATTTGTTTGCACCGGAAACTCAGGTATTCCGTACACCGATTCAGAATTTGGCAGCCGCTGCATGTATTGCGGAATCTATTCAGACGTCTCGTTAGGAGGCTGGAAGAGTCTTGGAACAGATCAGAATGCTGCTCCGAGCGGCGGGAGACCAGAACTCCGCTGTGTCCCAGTCGCAGAACAGAATCCACAGCAGGTCAGTGAGAGCACATACCGTTCAGTCGGCTGACAGTCCTAGGTCCCCTTTGCAGCATGGAGGCCATGATCACCGCCAGGATCGGTACCTGGAAGAGCTCATGGAGAATATGATCGTGAATGCGCCTGCGACAACTACCGTCGAGTGCCTTCGCCCCTTCCGAGGGACGGGTCGTACGCGCCCCGGCGCAATGACGACAGGCGTCCGTATGGGAACAACCGCAGAGTTCCAGTCGACCTCGGAGAGCCTGGCTTTGAGGCAAGGTCCGTCCTTGTACAGGGTTTGGTCGACCGGAACAGAGCATACAGAGAAGGGCTGGATCAGGACAGACCCAGTGGAGGCAGAGTCCATGTTTCCAGCCCCGAGTGTTTTGGAAGGGCCATCAGAGCTGCTGAGATTCCCCATAATTTCAGAGTGGCGACTGGGGTCAGTAAGTTTAAAGGCAAGTCGAAGCCCGATACTTGGCTCGAAGACTACCGAGTGGCTGTGCACATTGGCGGCGGCAGCATGAGGTGGCCATGAAGCACCTTCCCCTGATGCTTGAAGGTTCTGTTAGAGCTTGGCTAAATCAGTTGGCCCCTGGGAGTATTTTGAGTTGGGATGAGTTAGCCCGAGTGTTCACCAGGACGTTTGAGGGCACCTGCAAGAGACCTGCTAGTCTACCTTAGCTGCAGCATTGCGTGCAGGAACCGAATGAAACCCAGTGAGACTATATCCAAAGATGGATCACATTGCACCACACAGTGGAGAATGTGTCAGATCACCAAGCAGTTTGTGCCTTCAAGGAAGTCGTTCACTACAGAGAGCTCAATCTGAAGTTCGGTTGGACTGGAGATATATCTTTGACTCGGATGATGGAGATTACCACCAAATACGCTAACGGCAAAGAGGAAGACCGACTCCGGAGTGGCAAGCACAAAACAGTCACCCAGGACACCGGAGGAGGAAATTCCAGTCCGAAGCAGATGCGAAAGGCTGAGGCAGCAGGTCCTGCCGAGGCAGCAGTGTTGAATCAAGGAAAGTTCAAAGGGAAACCTAAAGGGCCCTGGACCCCCAAGAAGGTGAAGGACCAGGAAGGAAATGAAGTGATGGATTTGCCGTGTCATATTCACACCAAGAAGGATGAGGAGGGGAACCTGATTCTCCCAAACATACCACTCGACAATGTCGACTCCTAATCCGGAGCTTCCGAGAGAGTAAACTCAGTGATAAGGACAAAGATCCTGAGAATGAAGAATAGGATAAGGATGATGACGATGGTTATCCCAATGTCAATGCCATCGTGGTGATTTTTTCCGATATCAAGAGCAAAAGTCGACTAAAGGTCATTAACAGAGAGGTAAACATGGTTGCTCCGGCAACACCAAGATATCTGAAGTGGTCAAAAAAAACCATTACATTCGACCAGTCCGACTACCTGGCACGCGTAGCTACCCCTGGGAGGCACGCATTGGTGGTCGACCCAGTCGTGGGGGGCACCCGACTAACTAAGGTCCTGATGGATGGTGGCAGTGGCCTGAATATTCTGTATGCTGAAGCTCTCAAAGGAATGGGCATTCCGATGTCCAATCTCAGCAAGAGCAACGTGCCGTTCCATGGAATCATCCCAGGAAAGAAAGCCGAATCACTCGGCCAGATCACTCTCGATGTGGTTTTCGGCGATGAGAAGAATTTTCGCAAGGAGAAGTTGACGTTTGAGGTAGTGGATTTCCAGAATGCATATCATTCCATTCTGGGCAGACCTACTTATGCTAGCTTTATGGCTCGACCGTGCTATATTTATCTCAAGATGAAGATGCCTGGCCCTAGAGGCGTAATAATGGTTTCCAGTAACCGTCACAGAGTAGAAGATTGTCTTCAAGATGGGGCAAAAATAGCAGATGGGCAGATGGCAGCAGTAGAGTTCCAAGAATACAAGAAGACTGCAGATCTGAGTGATTTGCTGTGTGCTAAGAGCCCTGCCTCGGAGTTTGCATTTCAGTCGGCCGGTGAGACCAAGCTAGTCCATGTTGACCCGACCAACCCCAATGCTGCTCCGACCCATATCTCGTCGACACTCGACAACAAATAGGAAGAAGCGCTCATCCAGTTCCTCCATGAGAACTGGGACATCTTTGCATGGAAACCATCTGACATGCCAGGTGTACCTAGGGGACTGGTTGCGCACCGTTTGCGAGTCGATCCAAAAGTAAAACCCGTCAAAGAGCACCTCCGTCGGTCCGCCACGGAGAAGAGAAAAGTCATTGGCGAGGAAATGGCTCGGCTCCTGGCTGCTGAGTTCAGCCGCAAGATATACCACTCCGAGTGGCTCGCCAATGTCATTATGATTCCCAAGAAAGACAAATCACTTTGAATGTGTATTGACTTCAAACACATCAATCGGGCCTGCCCGAAAGATCATTTTCCTCTGTCGCATCGACCAGATTGTCGACTCGAGTGCGTGATGTGAGCAACTGTCCTTCGTGGACGCTTATTCCGCGTACCATCAGATCCGACTGATGGACCCGACGAGATAAAAACGGCTTTCATCACCCCGCACTACTAGAAAAAGGGCTATAGATGGGATGGACACTAATGACGCACTGTACATGTAGTGCGCCATTACTAAATACTAATGGCGCACCATGTGTTGGTGCGCCATTAGTGTGCAAATACTAATGGCGCACCACATCTCACGGTGCGCCATTAGTAAAAAAAGTTAATTTTTTCAAAACTACTAATGGCGCACCATAGGAGTGGTGCGCTTACTAGTTGACATAGTAATGGCGCACCACACCCACCGTGCGCCATTAGTAGTTTTGAAAAAAAATGAAAAAAATTTGTTAGTAATGGCGCACCTGTGGACAGTGCGCCATTACTAGTGTCCACCAGTGCGCCATTACTAAGTTTCTTTCAAAAAAATCATTTTTTTCCTTTTTTTCTTTTCAAAACTAGTAATGGCGCACTGTGGGTGTGGCGT